>NC_085872.1:45648987-45653987 GCF_034702125.1 Engraulis encrasicolus
TGCGCAGACACGCACGCACGCACACACGCACGCACGCACGCACGCACGCACGCACACAGGCGCACACACGCATGCACGCACGCACACGCACACGCACACGCACACGCACACGCACACGCACACGCACACGCACACACACACACACACACACACACACACACACGTGCAGGATTAGAAGAACACATGTATGCATGTATAATCATTGGTATTGCATATGGCATCAGGCATAATGTAACTATCAGACTACAGGGCTTGAAAGTGTCGTCACATCCTTCGATTTCATGGGACCTCACAGCGTTTTTCGCGAACAATTTTAGCCTGTAATCCAATGGCGGTAGGCCTATTAAAATGATATTTTCATCCCCTTTGAACTGTGCCACGGGCTTCAAATATGTTGTTTCTAATATTTTTATATAATTTTTCGTACCAAATACCAAACGGCGGAACTAAGGGGGCGGGACTTTCAAGCCCTATATAGTCACTTCTCTTTCTAGTAGGAGTACTATTAGTTTATAACGTTCCCTTCACAGCTTATTATATATACATTAAGCAGAACTGAAGAAATGGAAAGAAGAGAGGAATATGCTCAAGCTCCAAGAATTGTTATTGGAATATAATAGAATTCCAATTTCAATAGAATAGAATAGAATAGAACTTAACCCTGTGAAACCTGAACCATGAAAGCAATGAGAGAAAATTCTAGTTTTTTTGGAATTTGATTCAATATTGGTCCCTTATAAGAAATGTAAAAAAAAAAATCAAAATTTTGTTAAGGTCACTGAGATATTTAATGCATCATATATGATGCATCAGGCTTTTAATGAATGAAAATTCCAATTTCATGACCATTGAAAAATGACTTTTAATGCATTTACAACTTTTTTTTTATTTAAAAAAGTTGTCAGACAATTTAATTTGAGGATTATCTTTAAATATTTAGTGAGATCCTGCCATTTTTTTAAGCCTATCCTTGTTTTAGCAGGACCATATTTTACATTTCCCACAGCCTGGTTAGGTAATTTTTTAAAATCTATGTAAAAACATAGCTGATCGAATGCTCAACAACCTATTTATGAGTGTAATATAGATCATTATTCATTTTTGATGTGTAATTTGAATATATGGGTCCATTACTACAATTGGACCATTTCTCCATTCACTTCAATGCATTTTTTACGAGATCATAATTTCAACATTTTGCATTACATTTTCAAAATTGCAAGTAAAACGTGTTTCTTAAGGCAATATCTTTGTCTTGAAGTAAAACAACTTGTGTGTTTTGTTAAACGATCGTCGTGGTATGCTTTGTAAGTTTCCCTATGGAGCAAATGCATTGATGGCTGACTTCCTGCCACCGCCGGATGGTGCTTATATGTCTCATCAGTTTTAGCACGATCTCTCTGCAACACGGTGTAAAAATATAAACTCTTCCTTGCTGAATTACACAAAGCAAGTGTTCAAATTAAAGGATGTAGAGTTATATTTCGGAAATTTGTACACAAACCTTATGCAATTTGACGAAATCTCAGCGTCGGTCAGGGAAACCGCTTCTACCCCATTTTCCTGTTTTTCGCCGAGCTGTGGTCAACTTGTTGTCGACCGCTGCTCTCTTGTGGCGGTTTCCGCGTACTGCAGGACGTTTGGAAATGACACGCAGGATGTTTTTCAGATCGATTTTTTTTTGTGTCAGCGTGGAGAGGGCTTTGAATTTGATGAGACATATATGATGCATCCGGCGCGATAGGGTTAATGGCGTATGCATTGAGTGTGAGTGGGCAGAACATAAGCAGAACATAGTTGAGTATGTGTGTGGGGTGAGTGTGGTGTGTGTGTCTTACTGCCAAGCAGATGTGTGCATTTGTGTATGCGTGTGTTATGTGTGATGGTGTATGTGTGCATGTGTACTTGTGTGGTGTGAGTGTGTAATGGTGTGAATGTGTAATGGTGTGTGTGTGTAATGGTGTGTGTGTGTGCGTCTTACTGCGGATCCAGGTTTCAGTGGGATGGCCCCGGGCAGCGGCGTCAGAACATGGCCCCCCTACAGGCACAACATAATAACAATATAACAACAGGTTACTCCTTACAGTGTACACCATAACAACACAGGTTACTCCTTAAAGTGTGTATGTGTGTGTGTACACACTACTACACAACATACTAATGTGTATAAGTGTATTCATTCCCCCCACCGTCTCTGTCTGCCAGAAGGTGTCTACTATGGGGCATCGTGATTGGCCGACCACCTCGTAGTACCACTGCCAGGCCTCAGGGTTGATGGGCTCCCCGACGGTGCCCAGCACACGCAGGCTGGACAGGTCGTACCTGCACACAGAGGTCAAAGGGCAAGGGTCACCAGGTCACCATGGTTACAGTGCTACAGGCTCATACAGCAAAGTCAGTTCAGTTCAATTTTAACCTTCAAAGCTGAATAAAAGGTCACCTGGTTATATATTGCCAGGGTAAGTCTGTGCATAGTCTGTACACGCTTACACTTTTCACCTAATGGGCTGCTTTGGCCTAGTGGTTAAGTTCTTTAGGGATTTATATCAGAAGGTTACAGGTTCGAATTCCTTCCACTCCCTACCTCACTTCATAAATGGTAAATGGACTGCCTTTATATAGTGCCTTTCCTGTTCTTCGAGTACTCAAAGCGCTTTACATTGTATGCTTCACATTCACACTCTCATTCACACACCGGTGGCAGTGGCTGCCATGCATGGTACCACCCTGCCACCAGTAACAACTTGGGGTTAAGTATCTTGCTCAAGGACAATGGATCAGGCAGAGCGGGGCTCGAACCTGCACCCTTCTGGTTGCCGAATAGTTCCCCTATCATCTGAGCCTCTCACCGCTCCATGGCTGAAGAGTCCTTGAGCAAGGCCCCTAAGCGCACACTGCTCCAGGGACTGTAACCAATACCCTGTACCAAGGCCCCTAACCCCATGGCTGACGTGCCGATGAGCAAGGCACCTAACCTCACACTGCTCCAGGGGCTGTAACCAATACCCTGTACCAAGGCACCTAACCCCATGGCTGACGTGCCCTTGAGCAAGGCCCCAAACCCCACACTGCTCCAGGGGCTGTAACCAATACCCTGTACCAAGGCACCTAACCCCATGGCTGACGTGCCGATGAGCAAGGCACCTAACCTCACACTGCTCCAAGGACTGGAACCAATGCCCTCTAAATAACTGTGAGTCGCTTTGGATAAAAGCGTCAACTAAGTGTAATGAAATGCAATGTAATGAATGTGTGAGACTGCATTTTCACCCCATAGTTTACAACAATATTGTTGTAACACACACACTTATTTATTGGGACTTGCTGACCAAGGCAAGCTCAAAAAGAGGCAGTTTTACAGCCAAATGTAGTTCACAGCTGCAGTTGCCTTCTTTAGTCAGCAGATGGCAGCATACAACAATGCAGGCTGTTTCCAGACTGGCAGGGGTGGGGATGTCTCGAGGGCCATTTACGATCCTTGAGGACGTTTTATCCGGCCACCAATACAATTGTAATGTTATGCAGCTTCACATGAAATGTTTTGTGAAGGAATCTTCACTTGCAATACAATTTACACTTTACATTTCAGGCAGTTATTTGTGTGTGTGTGTGTGCTCGCGCACGCCCGTCTGTGTGTGTGTGTGTGTGTGTGTGTGTGTGTGTGTGTGTGTGTGTGTGTGTGTGTGTGTGTGTGTGTGTGTGTGTGTGTGTGCATATGTGTGTATGTGTGTGAGAGTGTGCGTGCGTGCGTGCCTGCGTGTGTGTGCGTGCGTGTGTGTGTGTGCGTGCGTGTGAGTGTGTGTGTGTGTGTGTGTCGTACTTGAGTAGGGGTTCCGTGCCGTACTTCATGAGTAGTCTGATGGCGGTGGGCGCCGTGTAGAACTTGGAGACCCGATACTTCTCAATCACCTCCCAGAACCGACCCACATGGGGGAACACTGGGACGCCCTCAAACTGGACACACACACACACACACACACACACACACACACACACACACACACACACACACACACACACACACACACACATTAGCAATCACCTCACACACATACACACACACACACACGCACATTAGCACACACACACACACACACACACACACACACACACACACACACACACACACACACACACACACACACACACACACACACACACACACACACACACACACACACACAGGGTGCGATTTGTAGGGGGGGATGGGGGGATTGTCACCCTTCTGGTCTTGATATCGCCACTTTTTCTACATGATTTTATCACAGTTCAATGTAATTGCTTAAAATCTGAAACCCATCCCCCCTTCTGGTTTTCCGACAAATCGCACCCTGCACACACACACATTAGCACAAACACACATATTAGCACACACACACACCCACACACACACGCACACACACACACACACACACACACTCACACACACACTTGCTGTGTCCTCACCAGTACGCTGGTGGCCCCGTTGGCCAGGGGTCCGTATGTGATGTAGGAGTGGCCGGTGATCCAGCCGATGTCCGCCGTGCACCAGTACACGTCCTCGAAGTGGTGGTCAAACACGAACTTAAAGGTCAGCGCAGCGTACAGCATGTAGCCTGCCACCGTGTGCAGCACCCCCTAGAGGACAACACAGGTACTTAAAGGTCAGAGCAGCTGAGCGTACAGCATGTAGCCTGCCACAGTGTGCAGCACCCCCTAGAGGACAACACAGGTACTTAAAGGTCAGAGCAGCTGAGCGTACAGCATGTAGCCTGCCACAGTGTGCAGCACCCCCTAGAGGACAACACAGGTACTTAAAGGTCAGCACAGCGTACAGCATGTAGCCTGCCACAGTGTGCAGCACCCCCTAGTGGTCAAACACGAACTTAAAGGTCAGAGCAGCGTACAACATCAGAGAATCTCTAACAAGGAGATGGGTCAGTCTCATTGGCTCCCATTGCAGCCAGTTAGCTTTGCATGCATACTGCAGTAACTATGGAGTGTCCACTAGTTGGCGAGCG
>NC_085872.1:45658987-45661487 GCF_034702125.1 Engraulis encrasicolus
AAATAGAGTAGTGCGGCGAGCAACACATTGGCCTCACCCTCATTCTGCCGTTGAGTCTAGCTTTGTCAGTGACGTCATAGAGCCAAGTTCAAAGTCATTAGTGTTGGCTAGCTTGTTCACGTTGACTGCTACCATCGAAGTGGATTTCATAACGAAACTAAGATCATTCTCAAAGTTGGATTTCCAAGGGAAACAAGACGTGATAAAGACACCAGAGCTGAGGAAATTGATTCAGGAGATTGGACAGAATATTATTTGATTATTTCACAGTGAGTGGTACAACCGAAAAGACTGGCTATGTGGAATGGGAGGCAACAAGCAAAACAACGTTAGCAGTTTGCTAGCTGGGTTGGATATGTCAAACCGTGAGAATATTATTGCGAGAAGCCCTGTAATCAAGACAGCATTTCAAGGTAAGGAAATTTGATTATTACATTTGCCCGCCGTGGCGTTGACTTGGGTCTAAGTTTTATTTGGTTTTGTCAAGATGAAGGAAGAGTTGTTTGAAAAATAGTTCGGTTGCATTGGTTTTACAGTAGCTATGTTTCACATATGCATTTCAGGCGTAATCTTAACCAGCAACTAGTGAGAATGTTTTGAATGACATAGCAATGGCTACATGTCTCAAAGAATAATTCATCACGAGTGATTTTGGCTACAGAACGAACTAGGGGTTGTGAGTTCCTGGATTTTGGTCTGGTTTGCGGCTGTGTGTTCACTTCGCCAGTCCCAGTATGGCCAAGTGATAACGTTGCTTGCTATCCTAACGAGGCAGTTTAAAATGATAATAATCAAACGCTGCCTGTATAATACACGCTTTGAGGTTCGGCTCGTCTGACATTCTTTGAAATGTCCATCCTCGAGATGAACGACTGTGGAATATTTCAGCGTCATTGTCTATTGTTTAGCCTATTTAGGTTGAGTTTGGGTCCGCAGTGGTATGATGTGGATGAGTGGGATAGTTGACGGTTCTCAGGAGGAGTGTCCTCAAATGACGCACCATGTCGTGCCTATTTTCTGTCTACTCTAGTCTTTTCTACCGGAGGTGGTAGCTGTCCATGATCACGGCCACGTCTGGCTTCATTATCTATTTCACAGGCTACCAGAAGGATCATCCCGGTGGGGTGATATTCTGTTGTTGAATGCATAATGTGAATTGTTGCTGTGTAAGCGGTAGCCTATTACAACGCAAGCATCGGATCTGTATTTTCGAGTGGTGGAGTGAAAGGAACGCTGATAAGCAGACCTCAAAATTCACCATAAGAGCATTTTTGTCCAAAATGCTCGTGTGGCTTGGGGTTATCAGCGTCCCCTCTTTCAAAGACCAGAAAACACTGAGAATGGCCTTGTATCTTGACGGCCTATAAAAATACAGTATAATCCTGGACATATCGCGTCTGATCTGAATGTGGTGTCCACCTTTCTAACAGACATATTGGTGTAGGGAGGAGGAGTAGGCCTAGCAGGCCTAGTAGCGCAGCCTGTGCAGTAGGTAGCCTAGGTAGAACTAAACGTGACTCTGCCGCCAGTTATATGACTCAAACTTGTTAAATGGCACTGCCCCACCGTTGTTTACCCACGCCCCCTGCGCCAACGCCGAGTCTGGACCACTGAATCCTGTGTGTGTGTGTGTGTGTGTGTGTGTGTGTGTGTGTGTGTGTGTGTGTGAGAGAGAGAGATATCTAATAGCATTTTCTCTAAATGCAGTATGTTTTAATATGTAGGCCTACCTTATGTTCAGAAAGCGGCATATGGAACTTATAGGTATTTGGCAAATATTGATATATATTTGAAAATCTGATATTGGAAAAGTCACTGCCTCACCAGCCATAAAGTTGACAGCACGTCACTGGTGTGTGTGTGTGTGTGTGTGTGTCCCACCTCTCTCTGGTGTGTGTGTGTGTGTGTGTGTGTGTGTGTGTGTGTGTCCCACCTCTCTCTGGTGTGTATGTGTGTGTGTGTGTGTGTGTGTGTGCGTGCGTATGTGTGCGTGTGCGTGTGTGTGTGTGCGAGTGTGTGTGTGTGTCCCACCTCTCTCTGGTGTGTGTCTGTGTGTGTGTGTGTGTGTGTGTGTGTGTGTGTGTGTGTGTGTGTGTGTGTGTGTGTGTGTGTGTGTGTGTGTGTGTGTGTGTGTGTGTGTGTGTGTCACCTCTCTCTGGTGTGTGTGTGTCACCTCTCTCTGGTGTGTGTGTGTGTGTGTGTGTGTGTGTGTGTGTGTGTGTGTGTGTGTGTGTGTGTGTGTGTGTGTATGTGTGTGTGTGTGTGTGTATGTCACCCTGGAGAGAGTGTGTGTGTGTGTGTGTGTGTGTGTGTGTGTGTGTGTGTGTGTGTGTGTGTGTGTGTCTGTCACCTCTCTCTGGTGTGTGTGTGTGTGTGTGTGTGTGTGTGTGTGTGTGTGTATGTCACCTCTCTCTGCAGCGCTCCAGTGCCTCATCAGCGATCTTCTTCAGATTGATCAACTTCTCACCTCTATACACCCCATCTACAGAGGAGAGGGGGA
>NC_085872.1:45676487-45698987 GCF_034702125.1 Engraulis encrasicolus
AAAATGACATAGCTTACTTCCTCTGGGCTATTCCAAGAACTGTGGGGTTTTCTGTGATGACACCATGAGTCAGATGATGCATTGCACTACTCAACAGACTGAGGTGTCGAAAAGGAAAACGTTTAAAAAGAAACAGTTTCCCTCCAACACACACATGTACCCACCAGGGGCCACATAACAGAAAAAAATCCTAAATGCTCATCCTAACTTAAGATAGGAACAATAAGATAAGAAAAATCCTAACTTCCTATTACAGAACGACTTCCTAAGTCCCTAGCCGTTTCTTATCTTATTTTTGCCCCCCCATCCTATCTTAAATTAGGAATTCCCAATGATACAGTAAGTAAGGGGATAAGGTACGTTCTACTCTGTTGTGATGCAACGGCGGGGGGCGGGACGTCGCCATGTTGGCGGCAGAAGTAGGGAGTAGAGTGCCTTTTCCCATGCTTCTCTATGTGCGACTTAAAGCAATGTACCTCCGAAGCAATTCATGCCATGCATGCTCTATTTCGTTCAAACGATAGTTTCCCGTCCCTTTCAAACCACCCTGGTATTTTTTTTGGACTGACCCCTTGTTTTAGAGTGCTATTAAAATAGTTTAAATGACCAATGAGTGCTGTTATCTGCGTTGATTGACAGTTGACATTCTTTAGAATTATTTTTTTGATTGACAGGGCGTCGTCAAGGAGACGTTCGACGCAGTCAGTCCCGCGCCGGTGTCGTGCCAGAAAGTCCCTCCAGGGAAGTCCTTACTTTGAACAACTTCATCACTTTGATGGATTATTTCATTGATTCACTTTCCCCATACTTTGGTCTTGTTGTGCCTTTGGATATACTAATCCGTATTCTCTCGGAAGCTCTGCAGTTTTGGTAAGTAAAATGTAACAAAAGTACAAGTATGAGCTCTCAATATGTGGCTGTTAAAAATGACAAAATGACTGAGGTGTACGATATGCTAGCTGTTATTAGCTCTTGTTTCCTCAATATGTAAAAAGAGCTCTAGCTGTGTTTGGTGTTTGGTCTGTCGATTTGTTAAGCAACTTAATTCTAAGTTGAATGTCATTCGTATTCTCACCAAAGCGTGTATGTTTTTGGCGTGCATCCGGTGTGTAGACACCCTCCCTCCGTAATCTGTAAATAACTCCTCGTACTCCTTTCAACGTCTTCCTGGTGCAAATATATTGCTTTCTGTAGCTAGCATGCATGGTCGTGTGTGTGATTTCACCAGCTTCTAGCGGTTGACTCGGAGGAGAGCTAAACGTAGTCCGAGAACAATATAAACAATTTGTTTACCGCATTTCGAGCACACATACTAGACAACCCAGAATTTGCCCTGGCACCACTGAACTACAGGCCTGTTCAAACAAGAATTCACGACGAGACGTTGTCTGTTTACATACTGTAGTTCTCTAGGCAATGCAAGGACCGTCTGTCCTTGCATTGCCCAGCAGCTAAGACATTCAATGCTGTAGCACTTTGTGTATTGCGTTGTGTCGTTTGATAAGGTGCTAGTGTATCCTGCTTGTTTTTCAGAGCACTTCAGGCGTCGGTGTGACTCTTCGCTCAGCATCCAAACCGTGCCACCTCCACCAACAGCCAGAAGATCATCTCGGCATCACAGCTGTCGATGGGGCGTTGCGTTATCACTACCAGAACAACGGTTAGTAATGTATCAAACATATACCTCTACTAGTGGTATGACACTGTCAAATGTTGCATGTGAAGTGAAATGCCTTGCTATTAGCCTATATATTCCTGGGAACATCGTGTGTGCCTCATTTGACTTATCTGTAGCTTATTGTGTTGTTATAGAGGTGCCATTCCAGTGAGATTTCCACAAAGAGAAGTGTCAAGATAAAAACAGATGCACCATGTACCCTTCCAACCTCAACACCAGTACAACCAAGGTCAAGTAAAACATCCAGGTTAGAGGAGGAAGAGGACAGCATCACAACACCACCTGACCCCTTGATATCTGGCATTTGGAGAAAGGTAAGTGTCTTGAGCTGATCAATGTTTATAAACAGAATGTTTGGATGCACATAGGCCTAACTTGCTTTTTGTGTCGTCTGATCAGTGTTCAGCAAGTTACTGAAAAGCTGCAATACATTACCGATTACACGTTACTGTCATTTAAAAATAATCCCTCACATAATAATATTACTAAATGTATGTAGGCCATTACAGTTATTTTGCATTACTTCAGTTACTTTAGCCAAAATATTTGCCAAAATATGGATCTGGTGATTTACAAAAGTAATGCATTACATTGTGGTTTCCGAACTTTTTTCCATGTGCACCCCCTTGTACATTTCAATGTGGTTTGCGCAACCCCTAAGTGATGGTCCTCTTGTGGTAGGCCACGCACCCCCAGGGGTGCTCACACCCCAGTTTGGGAAACCTGGCCGTAATTAATTACTTTTGTAATGTGTTACCCCCCCAACACTGCGTTTGATTTGGTGCACATTGTGTTTGTCTTTCAGAGCACATCACAGTCGTCTGTGTGGCACCCCCTCGCTGCACGCCAACACCCAAACCAAGCCACCTCCACCACCGGTCAGATTATCTCGGTATGCACAGCAGTCTGAGGGGACATTATGTACATATCGATATATCAAAAACATACCTAGACTAGTGGTATGAGACATGTTATGTGCTTGGGAAGTGAGGTGCACTACTGCTGTTCTAAGCCTTAGCTCTCTGCATGGCTAAGGGATGGTACGGTCATTGGCACTCGATGTCACATACGCTGCCTACCCTTGGCCTACATATTCGTGAGAACTTTGTGTGCCTTATTTGGTTGCTGAAAATCAAGTCTGCACACTAAGCTCCCATTTCACTTATTTAGTGTGATGGTATGATTCTAACATTAATTATTTTGCTATTGGATTTGTGTTTATTGTTACAGCTGAAGATGTGTACAGTACGCTCCTGCCTGCATCCTACCACCACAAGTTCACCCCAGAGGATCTGCTGTCGACAACCATTGTGATATCGTTGCAATTATGAAACACACTTAATAAATGCTAATACATCACATCACACACATTTTGTTTCTGAATTGTTTTTCAATATTGGTAACACACTGTTGTTACAACATCTGTTTAGGTCAGGGGTGGGGAACCATGTCAAACCATGTTTACGCTCCCTCAGGCCATCTTATCCTATACCCCAATATAATTGTAATGTTGTACAGCTTCACGCGAAATATGACATATTTTGTGAAGGCATCTTAGAAATTACATCAGCAATATAATTAAGTTATATTCTAGGTACCAAGAGAAGGTGGGGTCTGTTGTAAAGCTGGCCACCTTCAATATAGGCCAAAAAAGCTGGGGGAAATCCTGTTTTGTGTTCATAGTACGGCCCTTAGAGGACTTACATGGTTGTTGAAGGACTTTGAAGTGGCCCCTCAAATGAAAAAGGTGCCCTACCCCTGGTTTAGACGAATGGCCAGACAAATGTTAAGAATTGAAGTAATGCATGCATTTCTTAGAAGTGGGAAAGAACGTCCACATAATGATTTGCACGTTTAGAAAGCACTAAGAAGACACTGAAGTCAAGATTTCACTTTAATCTGAATTTCAAGTACTCAAAATACCAGATGGTGTAATGGTCATACTGTATTACCTATGCTTTACTAACTGAAAGGTTTTGGGTTGCCTACCGTTTACTTAAGTAATATGATTTAAGAATGAGAAGGGTTTTTTTTATTCTGAATTTTCTCGAAAACTGGGGGGAGGGGGGGTCATGACTGCTTGACTGCAATCTTCACTCTGGATGACTGCTTGACGATGAGGAGCCTTTCTTCAACTTCCATGGTTTGTGCCTGTCAAACGGAAAGGTTTAATTAATTGTTTTGCACGTTATTTGTAGAGGGATTTATACACAGCAGCTGTGGGTAAATATGCTAAATGTCCGTATAGGGGGTTAACTTGGTGTGTCAGACAAACATTCCTAATAATATTTAACGTCAATGGTCGCAGATGTTAAAATATTCAACGTGAAACTGAACATCCAAGGGCTCTCGCCTGCACAACTTCAATGATGCTACTGAGATAGGGCCTACATTGCAGACTTGGATAATAGTTTTCGGCCAAATAATACGAAGACCCCAAATAGCATGGGCTATATGCACTTTCCGTGTACAGTTCAGTTTGCAACTGTACAATGCCGTTACAAGGTGCTGAAGTTAAGTAAGTTAGATCTAATGCCATTTGGCTGGCTCAGGTTAGCCGCTAAGCTAAATATTATTACCGTATGATGGTTTCATAAACCTTTAAGATTTCGTTGGCCCTAGTACCATTTCATAAATATCATATTGGTATTCTCCACACTTACCGATCACCAGTTGTATTTCAACTTGCGTTGGTGGTTTTGTGACAATCAAGGTTTTCGGTGTTGACTATTTCCCCAGCTGAGAACTTGTTTTAATATCTTGAGACGCCATGACATATTTTCATCTCTGACGATGCGGCAGCATCGGGTGGGAGGGCGGGACATATGACTTCAAGTAGGTGTTTTCGGATTGGCTGGCGCTGTCAGCGATGTCGACCTATCGGCAATGTAGCTCAACGTTGCCAAGGTGATTATTTCACTTCCGTATTTTGGAGGCGGAAGCAAATCAGCCGCGGTTGCATCAAAACCGTTGAATGGAGTTCTATGGAACCACCTTCTCCCCTTATGTAGACCTCCTTAGGAATTCCTAACTCCTCTATCATACTGATTTTTTCTATTGGTCGTGTCTGTTTCTGCCATTTCGAATGTGCACGAGATTAATAGAATGTAACGACTTCACTTTTGAAGCCGCGGGCAGCCAGTTGTCTAGGCTACGTGTTGGGGGGAGAACGCAATAGGCCTAGCCTAATTATTAATACAGTGAATATAAGGAGGGCGTTAATTTCCATCATTCATGTAGGCTACATTTGTAGCTAAGAATCCTCAAAAGTTTCCTCATAGCCATGTTGTCAGTTTCAGCAGTTCCCGTCGCAAATCCGCCACCGGAATGCTGTTTTAACCATGTGCAAATTCCCATGATCAAGTAGCTTATTCAAATCAATGAAACGGGCGACGAAACAAGTCTCATCGACTGTCAGTCTAAACAACAACAGTCATCATTCTGGAATGCCTCCGTGTAGTGAACTTAAGACATTTTATTGAGCATAGAAACATTCTTAGTTTGAATGACAGCGGGAAGATGGGGTTGAGGGAGGGAGAACAAGGTGCGCCTGCCTGTGTGACTGCACTGACAGAAGACGAGGAAGAGCGAGAGGAATCGGATCATCAAATAGGCTAACTTTTGAACAACGCTACGTAACCTAGAAATGCTAAACCCTGTTTAGCATAATATCTACACCGTTAACTTTCTGAGGACAAATGGATTAGTTTTGTGTGGTCTATGAATTCATCAGACCTAGTAGCCTAACGTGTCCTGTTCAACTCCTGAGAGGAGACTTTGGCGAGGGAGCGCACGTTGTGCTCATAAGCCTGTCACAACATCAGCACGTAGGCTACGTGAAGTCAGTTGCTTTTTCGTTGGACGTTGCAAAATCAGTCTTTGATGTGCAAACCCCATGGTCAAAGTAGGCCTAATTCAAAGGCTACACTTGTTAATAGGAAATATGTTTTCAAACTATTTTCTTTTTTTATTTCAAAATAAAGGTAGGCTATATTGCATGGATAAAACAATGACAGGCTTCAAATGGTAAAATTATTTAGGCCTACATCAGGCAACTATGGAATTGTAGCCTGCCTGGTTGGGAAGCTACTGTGGTAACCGTACCAGTGCCATTTTTTCTCTCTTGAAAAGAAAATGCTCCCATTAACCCAGGCATCACTGCTCTAGGTGTTTTGGTTTGATGCCCCATGTTGCTGACATAGGGCATAATGCAAAAAAAAAGCACCAGTAACAGTGGTATCCTGAGTTTAGGACAGGGTGTATGGTCTCCTAACTTAGGCATCCTAAGTTAAGATATTCCTAACTTAGGATGCTTCTGGAACAGAGGCGATTCCTCTTTGAGTACAAGGGAGGCGCCGCCTCCTGTCCAAAATCACGGAGAAATAGTATGTAAACTAATGCTTTACACGACTTAATATCATTGCTATTTCAGACCCAGCTCCATAGATGCATGTGCTCAACTTAGAGATTAAACTAATCTGTAATAAGATCCCGAAGCTCGCACGAGTTTTTTTTTTCCGCTCATGACAACGCAAGCGAGTCGAGTCTCAATGGACTTCAATGGCATGTGGGATTGTGCGCTTTTTCAATGGCAAAATGCTAAACGGTCATTGGCTATTGCCGTGAAATTTTTTTAATTTTGAGACTGAGCCTCACTGGGAGTGAATGGAGAAGAGAGAGGAGGGGGGGCGGGACCGGAGACTGGAGCTCCGACTTGTGATTGGGTGAACCCCGTGTCAGTAGGCTACAGTAGTTGATTTCATTTCGAAATGCGGATATGTTATTAATTTGACTGAGAAGTTTCGTCGTGATAACCAGTGGGGAAGCTATTCATTGCGTTGTACTCCAGTTTTGTGTACATATTCTTGTAAACCTAGTGTTGCGAATAAAGTCTTAATAGTGGCACGTCCTTATCCTTTTTAATCTCCCAATTCAAAAGTTGAGGTTGCCTACTTTTCGTTATTGCTAGCTTGCAAGAAAGCTAGAGAGCTATGCAAAATGAAATGCCAAGCATTGTGGATTAAATTCTGGCGAATTCCAGTCGTCCTTATGAGGAGAAAATGAATATCAATGAGCAGAGCAGAGCACTGCCTAATATTGACTTGGTGAAAAAGGTAGGGAAGAACAAACTTTTCTTTTGAGCTTTCGTGGTGTCTGATCAACTGGTTAACTGCCAAGTCCCGTGAGTGGCGAGTCCTTTCCTACTGTGCTGTTAAGCCGTGCACCCAGTAATGAACAAAGACAACGAAGGCAAACTCAATCACATCATTATGTGGCGGAGGTAGGCCTAATGAATAATAATAATAATAAAAACATTTCCCTATGAATAGGCTACAAGGGGGATAATGATTAATGATTAACAAATTTGTTTCAACAAGAGTCCTTCAGTGTGTGAGGGCAGGCCATATGTGACAGGACCAATATAAGGTGTGTGTCAAAATTGACCCCCCCCCCCCCCTTTTTTTTTTTTGCGTTCTGGACATATTGTAATTGAACAGCCTCCCCTGTTTGACAGACTACCAGCCGCCACTGTTCTGGAATGGCTATATTCCTATCTTAAGATAAGATAGGATTTCTTCCTAAGTTAAGTTAGGAAACCTCCTTCTGTTATAGCAAAATTCCTAAATCCCTTCCTATCTCAAGATAAGATAGGATTTCAGACTTCTGTTATGAGGGCCCAGGGGCCACATAACAGAACAAATCCTAAATGCTCATCCTAACTTAAGATAGGAACAGTAAGATAGGAAAAATCCTAACTTCCTATTACAGAACGAATTCCTAAGTCCCTTGCCGTTTCTTATCTTATTTGTGGCCCCCCATCCTATCTTAAATTAGGAATTCCTAACTCCTCTATCATACTGATTTTTTCGATTGGTCGTGTCTGTTTCTGCCATTTCGAATGTGCACGAGATTGAGAGAATGTAACGACTTCACTTTTGAAGAGGCGGGCAGCCAGTTGTATTGGTAGCCTAGGCTACGTGTTGGGGGGAGAACGCAATAGCCTAGTTATTAATAATTACGGACGAAAAAATACAGTGAATAAGGAGGGCGTTAATTTCCATCATTAATGTAGGCTACATTTGTAGCTAAGAATCCTCAAAAGTTTCCTCATAGCCGTGTTGTCAGTTTCAAACTTTCAGCAGTTCCCGTCGCAAATCCGCCACCTGAATGCTGTTTTAACAATAGGCCTACGCAAATTCCCATGATCAAGTCGCTTATTCAAATCAATGAAACGGGCGACGAAACAAGTCACATCGACTGTCAGCCTAAACAACAACAGTCATCATTCTGGGATACTCGGTAGTGAACTAAAGACATTTTATTGATCATACTGATTTTTCTTAGTTTGAATGACAGCGGGAAGATGGAAATTGAGGGAGGGAGAGCAAGGTGCGCCTGCCTGTGTGACTGCACTGAGGACGAGCGAGAGGAATCGGATCATCAAATAACTTTTGAACAACGATACGCAACCTAGAAATGCTAAACCCTGTTTAGCATAATATCTACACTTAACTTTCTGAGGACAAATTGATTAGTTTTGTGTGGTCTATAAATTCATCAGTAGACCTCGTAACTTGTCCTGTTCAACTCCTGAGAGGAGACTTTGGCGAGGGAGCGCACGTTGAACTCATAAGCCTGTCACAACATCAGCACGTAGGCTACGTGAAGTCAGTTGCTTTTTTGTTGGACGTTGCAAAATCAGTCTTTGATGTGCAAACCCCATGGTCAAAGTAGGCCTAATTCAAAGGCTACACTTGTTAATAGGAAATGTGTTTGGCTTTCAAACTATTTTCTTTTTTAATGTCTAAATAAAGGTAAATTGCATGGATAAAACAATGACAGGCTTCAAATGGTAAAATTATTTAGGCCTACATCAGGCAACTATGGAATTGTAGCCTGCCTGTTTGGGAAGCTACTGTGGTAACCGTACCAGTGCCATTTTTTCTCTCTTGAAAACAAAATGCTCCCATTAACCCAGGCATCACTGCTCTAGGTGTTTTGGTTTGATGCCCCATGTTGCTGACATTGTGCATAATGCAAAAAAAGCACAAGTAACAGTGGTATCCTGAGTTTAGGACAGGGTGTATGGTCTCCTAACTTAGGCATCCTAAGTTAAGATATTCCTAACTTAGGATGCTTCTGGAATGGCTATATTCCTATCTTAAGATAAGATAGGATTTCTTCCAAAGTTAAGTTAGGAAACCTCCTTCTGTTATAGCAAAATTCCTAAATCCCGTCCTATCTCAAGATAAGATAGGATTTCAGACTTAGGAAGTTTCTGTTATGTGGCCCCAGGGCTCTAAATTAACACCAGCTAACTGGCTAAAAGGTGGTGACATTTGAGTTAGGCTGGTAGAAAAGAAAACTTACCAGCCACTTTGACCCATTCAGGGAGTGTATGTTTGGCTAGTAAGATTAACAACTACTAGCCATTTTCTCACTACTAGTAAGAAAAGTTAATATGGAGCCCTTCAGGTAACTTATCTGAGAAACCAGAGGTGTCAATAGTAAAAGTAAAAGTGAAAAAAAGTATCCCTCCAAACCAGGTAATGTATCCAGTAGAGCTGTGTACTTGTCTTACTATCAGCTGACACTGCGGTGATAGGATCAAGTTTATTGTGGTGGGTCCTTGTTAGGTTTTTAGTGCTTTTCAGTAACAACACAGTCTGTCTACCTCATTAGGGACAATGCAGTAAATGGTGTAACACCTACAGAATAATATCATGTGTCTGTGTTGTAACTTACACCATACATTTACTTTTAATTTTACTTTTGACACCTCTGGCTACACTACGGAGTAAGTTTATCTCACCAGTGGCATAAATACATCTGTATGACACTATGACATCACGTTGGGGGAACTCCCCCAGGATTCTAAGGTTCTACATAGACTCCTATGAGCCTGCGGAACCCCCAACGTGATGTCATAATAGTACATTTTCTTAAAATGGTTAACCTGCAACCCCACCTTTAACTGATTCCACTGTAAATTCAGGAGTGTTAATTTAACACTTAGAGCAGGGGTGTCAAACTCAAACTGACTGAGGGCAGCCAAAATATAAAATTAATTAATTCTCAGTGTTGAGTTAACAGTGTAATTTACAGTGTGGGTGGGGATCCGTTTTAGACCTGAGCCGTATGTAGCGTATGCAATACCAGGCATGCCGTACTAAAGTGTGTGGTGGCCTATTTTCTTTAAGGGGCGCTGGCCCAGGGGCGAGGACAGGGGGCCGGTGTGACAAGCTATCTGGATCTGTGACAACTGGTGACCCAGATGTTAGAAACAACATTTGTGAATGGGCAAGACAGCATGAATTCTGGAAATAAACTGCAAAAAATATTACACAGTGCACCTGTAAGTGTACAACAGGTCAAACACACACACACAAACACACACACACACACACACACACACACACACACACACACACACACACACACACAGTGTGCGAATTATCCACCGCGTTTCGGGGGGGTCTGACTTTTTGCGGATCAAATAATGACGACGACCCCCCCCCCCCCCCCCAAAAAAAAAAAAAAAAAAAAAAATGGATGGCCGTCTGCGAGTAAGTTAAATATGGGTATTTTTACAGGTGTTTCTGTAGATTTATGGCCATAGAAATAAATAGGAATTCGTTTAGACTGGTTAATATGTAGTCCCTCCAGGTGGGTGTTGACATAGCCTATAATGGGTGGTTTTAGGACGTGGAAGCTGTACAATAGCGCGAGCACGGAAATGTTTCAAACTGCACTTCTCGGAATCGGAGCACTCGGGAATTAATATGCCTTATTATTAAATGCACACACGGTTCGCCAGTGCTCCTCAATATCTTCAAAACTAGTGAAACTGTGAGAAGGAGGGGACACCGCGACTCAAAGAGGGTGGAGGAGTAATCCTCCGACTAGATCTCTGCGCTATTTCATCCTATCTAGAACCCTGTGTGTTGAGCGTGTTTGGAAATGTAACATCTGGCGAACCCTGCGAAAATCCGCGCTGCCCTGCCCAGTCGGCGAACCCAACCCACACAGCAGAGGACTCCGACGCGGACCCGCGTTCAAGTCACCACATCCGTGTCACTGTCACATTCCTTTGGGTTCCACTTGGTGGATCAGGGTCGCCACCGTGCGCCGCCCCAAATTCTACCGTCAAAACGCGGACCATAATCGCATCCATATCTGATTCACAAACGCGGACGCGCTGTAAAATCTAACGGACGTTGGTACAGTTTTTGTTGGGGCAGACACGACCGAACAGCGCTCTCCAGTAAGTATTGATTTATTTATATTAGGTGATACACAAAGGTACAAAAAGTATATCTGAAGCTTTTATACTATCAATGCTTATTGATATTTCGTAGGATTTTGTTTTATGACTTTAAAAGTGTAAGTTAACCCTAGTTGTTTTCAAAACGAGACAGCTAGTTCATTCATTCAAAGACATGGAGAACTACATTGGCTATTGTAGTATTTCCTAAATGCTGTTAAAATATGATGCGATGCCATCCGATACATGGAGGAAGTGCAGTTGAATAAAAATTATCAACATTGTGCCCATTTTAACAGCCTTGTTTACGTTAGCTTGCTAGCCAGTTACTAGCAAACCGGTTGACTGAAGCAAACTTGTGTAAAGTTAAACGTAGGTCTAAGTGTTCAAATACTCCTATGAAACGGCTATATTGGTCTGAATTTGGCTCATGGTACACTTTTACACGGATTGGTGATGCTCTCAACAGGTTTGGCACCAACTGTGTTTTTAACGGTACAAATCCTAAAACGGTGACATCATGTTCTCCTCACGTTAACGAAATCCAGGCTAATTGTTTATTAGCAATTAATGGATGGCCATGAACTGCGCCCTCGTCCCATATGCTGTCCATCATTGGTGAATGAATGAAGTAGCTGGGCTCATAGTTTGATACAGGTGTCCGTGGTTGGGCTACAAATATCTGAATTTGTCCTTAATCTTGTGCAACAGTAAACAGGTGGAATTACCTCTGGGTCGGACAGGGCTAGCCAGCTGTAATCCACCCTGCTACGGTGATGCCCGCCTGCCTCCCGGCTTTTACGACCAAGAGTAAGTACATCTTATAATATTCAACATCATTACTGTCACGGGATAGAGATGTGAAAGAGCGTTGTCCATTCCATATGCAATGCAATGTCTGATTGCCATCTTACGAAAATTTAAATGAAAGCTCTAAGTTTAGCTCTGTTGCCTTTTCAGATCGGAGCGCTGATGTGATGTTTCCCCGTCGACTGATGAGGCATCAGGGAAGGAAGAGAAGGCAGCCACGACACGCGATTGTTCAACAATAGTGAGACAGAAAAATAATGTCAAGATAAATAAAACATCATGATGAGTGAAGTTCTTAGTCAGGTTGTGTTTTTTTCGGGTTCTTATTTAAACGGTGTCTAGGCCAGGTCTGTGTTATCTGTAGAATTAAATAGCCTAAATGCTGTTTGAAACGATTACAACTGCTTTAGTGTTAGTTTATTGGGATTATAGCATAATAAGAAAGTAACTTTATGAGCACGGATCCAAAATGGTCCCGGCCCGGAACATCAATGAGTCCGGAATGGGTCCGTAACTGATCAAAAGTAGTGGAACCGTGACGGATGCAATAAGTGGACACGGAATGAGTCCGCATCGGATGTCGCGCCTCCGAACCGGGCTCACTGCGGAGGTACGCTTCTGCACGCGGATCCGTTGCGGGTGACAAACGGGTCCCTTTTGAGTCCGCACCACGCCTCCGCGTCGGATGATAGGCGGCGTGCAAGTGGACGCCGATACGGCCCCGTTTACCGGATCCGTTCCGGAGGATGGCCTCCGGACGGTGGACTCCGGGGCGGATCCATTACGGTGTACTTTTGCTGTGTGGGAACTTTCTACTCCACATGCATGCGGCGCGCAGCACTGTCCACAACAAGTTCAATCACGGCCAAAGTTTCTCTTTCACACACGCCTTGCTGCCGCCGAAATGTTTCCACTAGTTAGCAACAAACACAGCAGCACAACCAACTCATGCATAATAATGATGAATGATAACAAACCTAGCAACGACCCAACTTCAAACACAGATGTGTAGCTGGCTTACCAAGCCCACTGGCAAACTAGCAACTACTAGGTAGAAAGGCTAGCTATTACTATGTAGTGACAACGGAAATGCAATCAAGAAAATGTTAAACAGCAAAGTGAACCGAATGACGCCTACACAATCAAGCTGTAGGCTAAATGATAAGAATACAACAGCCAAATTCAAAACTTCTAGTCTGTTTTAAACAGTGTGCGCTTTTCCTGAGATTGAAAAGTGCCACAGACAGATCCGTGATGCTATAGGCTAGTAGCCACGGTAAAAACGGCTGGACTGCTACATGACATGGCTTCAAACAAAGTCAAAATAATAATTAATCCTACATTTGTCACGGCGGACATATGGAAGAATCCCATTTTCCTACCTCGTTGTGGGCATGCTGCTAGCTATTGGCTCCTTGCTAGACACAGCTGTCCTTGCTTCGAGGAGTCACACCATCCATTTGCCTTCTCGGTATAATGGTATCATTCCAATTGTGCTTGAAATACATGATAAGCCATACTTTATTTTCTGATATAGCCTACATTATGTTGGTGTAGGCTATTCTGGATTGGAGCAGTCAGCCTCATTCTTTGACTAGAGCTAACTGAGACTCCTTGAAGTCCTTGCATGTTGAATTGATGGAATTCTGTTAGTTATCATTTTTTCCCCTCGGGGGAGAAAGGGATCATCACTTGTCTTGGGTGTTTGTTTACGTTCTGAGCTATAAAGTTGAAATCATATTTAAACCACGGGAATCATTCACCTTGACATAGCTCCCTTAGCTCAAATACATATTTTGAAACCGCATCAAAGCCCTGCTGCATCCACTGACAGCCTGCATGCATCCCCGTGCTGCCGATTGTGCCGAATCGAATTTTGACTACTCAACTGCATGCGCAACGTCCGCTGGTGGTACAGTCCATTGAAGGGGTGTTCGAAAACCCATTTAATTTGGTTAGTCATGCTTAAACACATTCAACAGACCATTAGTGACAAAAAATACATTTTATTTTTACATCATTTTTACATAATTTGAGACCCCCCTCAAATCTCACTTTTGAGGCTTTCAGGGGGGTTCGTGGGTTATTCGGGAGGGTCGGACCCCCCCTGACCCCCCCGTATTTCGCACCCTGCAAACACACACACACACACACACACACAGTCTGTGACAATGGGATGGATGGATCACAGTGTCAGTGACAGTGTGAGAGTCTCACCAGTGGTAGGCCACTCGCTCTCCATAGCGCACACACACACACACACACACACACACACACACACACACACACACACACACACACACACACACACACACACACACACAGTCTGTCTCACCAGGATGCATCACAGTATTAGTGAGAGTCTCACCAGTGGTAGGCCACTCGGTCTCCAAAGCTGCGCTCCAGGACGTTTCTGTCCAAGACGTTGTAGCACACGTTGGTCTTGGCGCCCTCCATGAACTTGACGAACACGTCGCCCTTGGTGACATCGAAGTTGTAGCGCAGCACGGGCTGGTCAGCGGACGGCCGGCTCTTCCAATAGAACTCATCCGCCACACTCCCCCAGAACTCTGTTAGCCAATCACAAAGAAGACGGAGGTCATATTAAGTATGTATGAATGAATTCATTCTTTCATTTCTTCATACCATATTATTTTTATCTTTCAATTCAAGACGGAAAAGGTTTAACAGCATGAAGAAAAAGGCCCCCAGGTGGTTCTGAAACAAGGTAATTGGCCTCTCAGCAAAATAAAATGGTAAATTATAGGCCTACAACATGCAAATCTAAAATATTGACTTGCCATAACTATATGGCATGTCTAAGCTGCATAACACATTTAGCACAACCTGACAGAGAAAACCCTCCCCACCCACTCAGCCCCCAGTGGAAGTAGAAGAAGCAGTAGGCCTACTCTTACAGATGTTACTGGTATGATATTACAAAGTTTCAACTATGTAGTAGTATCATACTAGTAATATGCTGTTGTGTAGTTACATCTGTAAGAGTAGGCCTACTTCTATGGTACTTCTAATTTATACACCTCTGCGAAAAAGAAACAAAAATCAGGTTTAGAAAATGCAAAAGGGTTTTGCACACATTTAAATGAGTGTAGGCAGGCGGCCTGTATAGCCTACTCGCTCACACCAGGAAAAAAAAGAACCAGAACGCTGCAAGAAGACGCGCCAGCTGGTTCTTTTTTTGCGCGAATGATGAAAGCAGAAAGCAGCGACTGCGCGCACATCAGTGCAACAGGTGTACTGGGCAAAACAAGATAACTTACAGGAAATAATACATGTCCGCAACGCATACGCTCCCACATTTAATGTGCAATTATTTAACTGTTGTGGACATGTATTATTTTCTTGAAATGGTGAATGCATGTCCTACCCTCTGGTTTCTCGATGGACTTCTTGTAAAGCGCAAGATAGGAGTTGAAGTCGGGGACATGCGCCTCCGCACTCAGCCCCTCTGGCGGGGGATATATCCTCTCCTCCTCCTGCTCCTCCACAGGCTCGGGTCCTGGCACGACCATCTTTTGTTATTGTATCAGTTTAAGATATAGATGACTGCTAATGATGTCTCAACGGCCGTGGGTCGGTGTAAACTCCGTTCCGTCACACCCTTTAGTTTCACGGATGAGTCGCCTCCTGCCCGCATACAATACTATTCGCAAGAGGGAGCGCGACAGCCTGCCTTTAATCCTCGTTCCGTGCTGTTTTGTCGGTCTCCTTAGTGTCAATTCTACCAATCAGATCTCTAGTTTTGGCACTCCTACCTTTTGATTGGCCAGAGAGACTGTGGGGCGCTCAACCCATGCTGGGTGGAACGGAGAGCAGACATGCGCTCCACTAGTGGACACGCGAGTGGAGTGGGAGTGCGCGCTGCGCTCCAAAACATTAAAATAAATGAATTACTAAAAAGCGGAGCTTCAACAAAAGCGGAGCTTCAACACTGTATTTATACTGCACACAATGGCCCATGCTGTTTACCAGTTCTGCAGAAGTATTTTTTTAAACTCTCAGAATAATAATAGGCCTACAATTCATGACATAGTAGGCCTAAGTACAATTATAATATAGGCTATAAATAGCATATGCAAAAGCATATGTTATAACTACAGTAGACTGCATTTCCACTGAGACAATGCTATTAATATGCTTGCACACACACACACACACACACACACACACACACACACACACACACACACACACACACACACACACACACACACACACACACACGCAATACTGCCCTACACATCCGCAAGAGAGAGAGAGAGAGAGATCTGTGTGTGTGTGTGTGTGTGTGTGTGTGTGTGTGTGTGTGTGTGTGTGTGTGTGTGTGTGTGTGTGTGTGTGTGTGTGTGTGTGTGTGTGTGTAAGAGAGGGAAATCTGACTCTTTGTGTGTATGTGTGCGTGAGTGAGTGAGTGAGTTAGAGAAAGAGAGACAGACAGACAGATAGACAGACAGACAGAGAAGTGTGTGTGTGTGTGTGTGTGTGTGTGTGTGTGTGTGTGTGTGTGTGTGTGTGTGTGTGTGTGTGTGTGTGTCTTTCAGACTCCATGCGAAAGGGGTAATTTGTCCAGGGCCCAGGTAGCTAGGAGGCCTGACATTGGGTTCCCATTGCATTGTATGTATTCAGATGACTTTGTCCCGAGCTGTCAGCAGCCCTGTATGTTCATTCAAGGCTGGTACGAAATTCCGAACTAAATGAATTGAAATTCAAAGTAATGCCATAATACGAACACTAGGTGGTGTCATTACCTTGAATTTCTTTGAATTTAATCTACATCACCACCGATTGAGAGTACATAGAACACCACCACCTAGTGTTCATATTATGGCATTACTGTGAATTTAAATTCATTCAATTCAGAATTTCGTACAAGTCTGCTGTATACAAGCGTCGTTATTTTTAAGTTCATCTGACTGTTTGATTTTTCACTATTGGGAAGTTGGCTGTGTGCAAATCAGCAGCTAGCTGGTTGTGATATTGCGCTTGATGTCGTCTGTCAGACTGAGGTAATTTTTAGAGGAAATCGTGCAACAAAGGAAAGGCAACCGTCTTGTTTATGCCCACGCAGTCAATCCATAGCTCATTTTTTCCCGCCCACATTGTAGATGTTTGCGGAGAGCCCCAGTCTTGAAATGGTCATCATACAAATCTTGAGATAATACAATCATTGAAAAAGTATGAATGTATTTGAACCAGGTGGTCCATGCAAGGCAGATGAGTAACCTGACTGAACTAGAGGTGTTCTGGATAGAATAATTGGCAACTATTCAGTAGCACCAGACTGTTGGAACCTGTCTTCTCCTTAGAAAATGAGGACTCCAGGCTCTTCTAGTATTACATGATTATCCTCTTAACATAACCTGGTGTACTCCTGAACCAGTTAGGACCCATGTCAGGATGTTGTGGTTGTTTTGTGTTGTATGCTGGGTATGTGAGTTAGCAATGTAATGTAGTGGTTGTTTGAAGCCCAAGACGAATTTCCCCCAGGGACAATAAAGCAGGCCTACACTCTACTCTACTCTACTCTACTCTACTCTACTCTACTCTACTCTATTCTACTCTACTCTACTCTACTCTACTATACTCTACTACTCTACTCTACTGTACTGTACTGTACTGTACTGTACTGTACTCTACTCTACTCTACTCTACTCTACTCTACTCTACTCTACTCTACTCTACTCTACTCTACTCTACTCTACTATACTCTACTACTCTACTCTACTGTACTGTACTCTACTCTACTCAACTGTACTCTACTGTACTCTACTCTACTGTACTCTACTCTACTCTACTCAAATCTACTCTGCTGTACTCTACTCTACTCTACTCTACTTTACTCTACTGTACTCTACTCTACTCTACTGTACTCTACTCTACTCTACTCTACTCTACTCTACTCTACTCTACTCTACTCTACTGTACTCTACTCTACTCTACTCTACTCTACTTTACTCTACTGTACTCTACTCTACTCTACTGTACTCTACTCTACTCTACTCTACTTTACTCTACTCTACTCTACTCTACTCTACTGTACTAGTACACCCCAAGGCAGCAGTGCAGGAACGGGTTAGTCCGGGTTAGAGGGAGGTTTACTAACATTCTACCGATACTGTATGAGGCTTCAGGAGGGAAGTTTACTAACATTCTTCCAATACTGTATGAGGCTTCAGGAGGGAGGTTTACTAACATTCTACCGATACTGTATGAGGCTACAGGAGGTTTACTAGCGTTCTACTGATACTGTATGAGGCTTCAGGGGGGAGGTTTACTAACGTTACTGTATGAGGCTTCAGGAGGGAGGTTTACTAACATTCTACTGATACTGTATGAGGCTTCAGGAGGGAGGTTTACTATCGTTCTACTGATACTGTATGAGGCTTCAGGAGGGAGGTTTACTAACGTTCTACTGATACTGAATGAGGCTTCAAGAGGGAGGTTTACTAATGTTCTACTGATACTGTAAGAGACTTCGGGAGGGAGGTTTACTAATGTTCTACTGATACTGTATGAGACTTCAGGAGGGAGGTTTACTAACGTTCTACTGATACTGTATGAGGCTTCAGGAGGGAGGTTTACTAACGTTCTACTGATACTGTATGAGGCTTCAGGAGGGAGGTTTACTATCGTTCTACTGATACTGTATGAGGCTTCAGGAGGGAGGTTTACTAACGTTCTACTGATACTGTATGAGGCTTCAGGAGGGAGGTTTACTATCGTTCTACTGATACTGTATGAGACTTCGGGAGGGAGGTTTACTATCGTTCTACTGATACTGTATGAGACTTCGGGAGGGAGGTTTACTAACGTTCTACTGATACTGTATGAGACTTCGGGAGGGAGGTTTACTAACGTTTCATGCCGAACTCTGCTAGTTGGCCTTCACTACACACGTAGGCCTCTCCATTACCAATGCCAGGCTTTCATATAACATGCTTTATGGGCCACGTTTTGTTATTATTTTCAAATAACTGTCTCTTTTGTAAATAAAGGAAGACTATTGTGCACTGATTTAATGTCGACTGAAATAATAGACAAGATTTGCATTTTTAAAAATCTAACACAATATGTGAAATGGAAGCACAAATACTGACATTGAGTATCAAGATTTTTCTTTTTTTTGTCACAGCAAAAATATCTCTTATTTATGTCTGACACATGCAGTATGATGTCTATGAGCGTCCTAACAGTGTTTCTTCACCTTTGTTTTCTTAAAACGCTCCCTTACCTGGTCCCAAGACAAGCCGCGCACCCCAACCTGCGCACCCCAACCCAAACTTAGGCCTACGGGTATACACACTGAAAAATTATTTCAGTGATTCATTACAATGATTCTTGTTTGAGAAATTAATCAATACCTTATTTATATAGGGACCACAAATGTTTTAATTTGGCTTAATTCTTGTTCCCAGTGATTTATTTGCACGACATTTCGGACCTTCATCCTTTTTCAAGTGTTGCGGACTTCTATTATTTACTTCAGTTACTTTATTTTGTCCAGCACCTGTACCACTGATCTGCGCACATTCTCTACCTCCTTAATTATAATGTTCCCAATGAATCCCAAGCCAATGTCCCAAGCAGGATTTTGGTCACAGCCAAAACAAAAACAAAATTCCGTGGACCCACTGCAATCTGTGGTGCACCCCTAGGGGGAGCCCGCATTCCAGGCTTAAAAACCAACAGCCCATCTGCACACTCTTCACTCGATTACATTTCACTGAAGACATTTTTGTGTAATCTAGTCTAGCTCAATCGACAAGCGACGTCATCGTTCTGATGTTGATGTCCGCCGCCATTGCTGTAGGAAAGTTATAAGGGGCACCGAGAGATAAACACCAAAATGTTTTTGTCTAGGACCATTCGTGCGGCTGTGTCGCATTCGGTATGTATTTTAAGATGTATTTCCACATATTTGGGGGGTTTTGGGGAAATGTATTCTGCGAATCTTGAAATAAAGGACTGACATGTGCATGACATAGGCACAAGGACATCCAGAACTTGATGCCATAACCCACAGTTAACTTGACATTCACGCCGATTCATGCGTTAATGTTTCGGTGTTAACACGCGTATAGATATATGGATATGAACAGATGCAGTAGGTCGGCAGATATATGTTGTTAGTGACATACCGTGGGTAATAATTGTACCATCACTGATTCTGTACGTTAGCCGGTAGCTAACTAAAGAAGCTAAGTACAGCCGTGTAAACGTGAATGGTTTCCCCTGGTCGGAGTTGTAATGTTTAGTGAATTTCCAGTTAATTTTGCTAAATCAATGTCCCAATAACAACATCTATCCCTCAGTATCTACTGGAATTCACACCATTAGACGACTTGTGGCAGCTAATATAGCTAGCCTAGCTAACATTAGTCAACATCTACCATAGAACTAATACAATGTATTATTACTATCAACATCTACTAACTGACTGACCTAACAGGACCTGCGCTGTCAGTCCTTAGTGTTGTTGACAACACATTACTCCAAAAGCATTTTGGTAGAGTTTAACCCATTTTGTCCTACGCCCTTTTTGGGAAAGGGTGCCCCCTTCATATTAAATCCTAAATATCTCAGCCTCTGAAGCACATACAAACATGAAATGAGATACTTTTAAAAGCCACGATTCTCCCCTCGCATTGTTATGTGTTCATTGACCTGTAACATACCCACATAGTTAATAAAACAGCTAAAATCTCAAAATCCTGAAAAACCCGTATATGGGTCTCCAGGACACAATGGGTTAAGCAATATAGTGGTATTGTGATGATGTTATACCATTATGATAGATAAATCTGACCTCATACACATATGAGACGACTAGTATTGTGTTATTGAGTGGTCGCTGCAGAGACAGGAATAATGCTGTCTTTTTATTCTTCAACAGGCCAAGCAAGTCCGAAGCCTGCACCAGTCAGCTGCACGAACAGGAGCAGGTGGTATCTTTGTGGTGAGTTATAAAACACACACACACACACACACACACACACACACACACACACACACACACACACACACACACACACACACACACACACACACACACACACACGTCGTGTACTGCCACTGTTTAGCTCTGGTGCTCTAAATTAACAGCAGGCAATCAGCCAAATGCTGGTGAAAAATCAGTTTGGCTGGTAGAAAAGGAAATATACTAGACACTTGGACTGATAGTAAGTGTATGTTTGACTCGTAAGATTTGACATCTATTAGCCAAATTGGCTTTTGATGAAAAAAAAGTTAATTTATAGCCCTGGGTGCAAACATGGGTTGAACACACACACACACACACACACACACACACACACAGTCATTGAGCGCATCTAATGCGGAAGGGTTCCCGATATGCATCAAGCCTTCTTCTAATAACCAACTATAAGCAGTAAGGTGACATTTGAGGGTCGCTATGTAAGCAGAGGATGGAGTTTGGTGCCTACTGTATTGTGTGTTTGTTTATTTCCCGTACCGAGATTGCCCTAATTTTACCCACAATCGTCTTAAATGTGATGGTGCGAAAGCAGATTACATTTAAAGATGTGGGGAATGTGTTCTATTACTCTCCTCTCTAAGGTTATGTACCATTATTTTTTATACTCTAGTATGCAGCGAGCGTACTCGCTGCTTTTAAAATGCGTCCTAGCATCTCTATAAGAGGGTCTGTCTGTCTGTCGGTCAGTCTGTCTGTCTGTCGGTCGGTCGGTCTATCTGAAATGCATTCCTTAAATTTTCGTCCCCTTCTGTGTCCACAAGGCGGCAGAGTGCATAGACGGCTGCATCTTTGTCCGCCTGTCGGACTTGTTTATTTTATCAAAGGATTCCCCATTAGCTTGTGCCATAGCAGTTCGCTAGTCTTCCTGATTACCTTGGACTTGGACTGGACTAGACTTCACTTGGACTTGGACTTGACTTGGTCAAATGTGTCAAATGTAAAGGGACACTGTGTGAGGTTTTTAGTTGTTAATTTCCAGAATGCATGCTGCCCATTCACTATTGTTACATTTTTTTATTAATACTTACCACCAGCATCAAATTCTAAGTATTCATTATGACTGAGAAAAATGCACTTTTCATACATGAAAAGGGGGATCTTCTCCATGGTCCGCCATTTTGAATTTCCAAAAGTAGCCATTTTTAGCTGCAAAAATGACTGTACTTGAACCATACTAGACAATATTTGTTTATTACTTAGTAAACTTTCATGTAAAGATCAAATTTGGCAATAGGCAGCCCAGTTTCAATGAGCAGCATAGCTGCAGTACCTTTTTTGACCATTTCCTGCACAGTGTCCCTTTAACTTGTGACTTGTCTCAGACTTGTTTCTTGTCACTAAATTAGTCTCCGTTTACCTGTAGCTGACATCAATGTTTCTCTTGTTATTTTTTTCAGCACAGAGACACCCCTGACAACAATCCAGACACCCCATTCGAGTTCACTGCTGAGAACATGAAGGTGAGTAACCCATGCCAACCTACTTTTAGAACGCTGTAACCCATGCCAACCTAACTGTAGAACACTGTAACCCATGCCAACCTACTTCTAGAACGCTGTAATCTATTGAAACCTACATCTAGAACACGGTAACCTATGGCAACCAACATATAGAACACTGTAACCCATGCCAACCTACTTTTAGAACTCTGTAACCTATGGCAACTTACATCTACGGTATCCTACATGTAGAACGCTGTAGAACATTTGCAGCAGTGTCTCACCTCTGCCT
>NC_085872.1:45703987-45723987 GCF_034702125.1 Engraulis encrasicolus
TATAGTTGTGTGTGCGTTTGTGTTGATTATGTGTGTGTTTGTGTTGATGTATAGTTGTGTGTGCGTTTGTGTTGATTATGTGTGTGTTTGTGTTGATGTATAGTTGTGTGTGCGTTTGTGTTGATGTATAGTTGTGTGTGTGTTTGTGTTGATGTATAGTTGTGTGTATGTTTGTGTTGATGTATAGTTGTGTGTGTGTTTGTGTTGATGTATAGTTGTGTGTATGTTTGTGTTGATGTATAGTTGTGTGTGTGTGTGTGTTGGTGTATAGTTGTGTGTGTGTTTGTGTTGATGTATAGTGTGTGTGTGTGTGTGTGTGTGTGTGCGCGTGCGTGTGTGTGTGTGTGTGTGGATTAGCAGGGTGTTCTCCAGGGCCTGGCTGCATCCAGACGCTTAAGGTCTTAACCCATTTCCCTGCTTACCTCGCCTTACGCAGAGCCACAGCCCACCACTGACTTTTTACATTACATTACACTTACATCCATCCAAAGCGACTTAAAGTTGTTGATTGGTTACAGTCCCTGGAGCAATGTGGGGTTGGGTGCCTTGCTTAAGGAGGAAGGAGGGGATTGAAACTGCAACCCCGCGATCTACACTGCCGTGCAATACTAGAACGCAGTAACTCAAAATGGTCGAAAAAAAAATTATATCGGAAATCGGTTCTAAACTACCTCATTTGTCTTGTGTCCAAAAATGGTGGTCCAACACCGTCCCGTTTTGGAGAAAACTCATTTTGAAAGTGCAAAAATGACCCAAAAAAGGTTAAACAAAAACGCAGTAAATCGGCGAGTTACTGCTGCACGTTCCAATGGGACTGGTTTGGGAGTAGACAGTAATACAAGCTAAGAACGCAGTAACTCCTGCAGTAACTCCATTTTGTGGCAGTAATACCAGCCAAGAACGCAGTAACTCTGTTTTTTGTGGCAAAAAGACACATAAATGTTGTTTTTTTGGGGGGTTTTTGTGTGCATTAAATTTCTATCCTAAACAAGCATTACCAGGAAGTGTCACCACCAATTTACCGACAACACAGTTGTCGCGCCATATGGAAAACTTTGAAGCCTTTTTTCTCAGTTTGCCGTTTTCAGAGTTACTGCGTTCTAAGATTGTAGGGCAGTACAGTCATGACGTCCTAATTGCACCATCGGCTGCCCGTTGGACTAGGATGCGGAAGAGAACTCGCACACCAAGAGTTGCCGATAGGGATGCACCGATACTGGTATCGGTATCGGCTCCCGATACTGCTCATTATACTCATACTCGTACTCGTCAAGCACTTGCCGATACCAGCTACGAGTACTACTATTACTCAAAACAATGCAAAATCTTGTCATGTTCTGTGGACTTGAAATCAGCATGGAAAAAAGTGCCACCTCATACATTTACTAACATTTAAATCTACATGGAAATGGACAATAAAAATATCACAGGTGGAAAAAAAACAAGGCCATGCATTTATTTTCATTGTATTTTGGTGGTAAAAGGTATCAGTACTCGGTATCGGCAAGTACACACATCAATGTACTCGTACTTGTATCGGTTTTCAAAAAAAGTGGTATCGGTGCATCCCTAGTTGCCGATGCAAGAAACATGTTTAATCCATCAACTTAATTACAAAAATAAAACAAAGTGCTACCGAGTGGGGGTGCATTGCAAACGTTTCGGTCTTCAGACCTTCATGTGCCCGTTGGACTTGGCCATTGGAAGGGCCCGTCAAGGAGGTATGAGGCGGTAGAGGCCATAGCCTATTGGTTAGGGAGGTGGTCTTTAGATCAGAGGGTTGTAGGTTCGAATCCCACCCATAGCCTCTGCCTACACCTCCATCTATGGCTGAAGTGTCCTTGAGCAAGGCACCTAACCACACTTTGCTCCAGCGACTGTAACCAATACCCTGTAATATCTGTAAATCTCTTTGCATTAAAGTATCAGTGAAGTGTAATGTAATGTAGTGTGTGTGTGTTTTTTTTTTTGCAGGAGTGCATTATTACATGATTATTAATGGTGTGCATGTGTGTTTGTTTTTCAGGAGCGGTCGTTTCTCCTGTGAGCCAGCAGGGGGCCTCACCTCTCTCACTGCACCTCCTCCAGGACCCGGCTTTGGAGTCCGCAGCGACTTATAAAACACACACAGACACACACACACACCGGTGTTATAAGGGTCAGCACCTGTCCTGTGTTCATACGCTGCCCTTAAGATATATTTCTGATGTAACAAATAACTTATGAAGACGTCTGTTATGTCACGTGTAAATAAATAAATACAATTTGTTGACTTGAATATGTGGCATCGTATTGTGTAATCACTGTTAGGATGGGACCTCCACCTGTCTTTAATTTAGACCCCTGACTAAAAGTAGTGTTGCACCAATACCATTTTTTTGACCCCGATACCGATACCCGATACCTGGCTGTGCAGTATCGGCCGATACCGATACCACCCTGTTTGAAATGTGTATATATATATATATATATATATATATGAAGGGCTGCAGTGCATACTACTGGGATGTAAAATCATTGCATGGCTTTGTCAGGCAGCTGCCTACCTTTGTGAAACAGGAAAAATACTAAAACAAAGTGAATCCAGCGAATCCAGTGTTATATTTTTTAAATACCTCTATGAAATAACTAATTTCAAGGCTGTTTAAGTGTCATACAAGCATCTGTAAATGGTATCGGTGCCCTATTTGTTGGTACTCGCCGATAACGATACCACCATTTTAGTGCTGATCCACTGATACTAGTATCGGTGCAACACTAACTAAAAGCCAAGTGTACTGTAATTGAATGATGTACAATGCATCATTAAATGTAATGTAATGCATCACACATGGTTCGAATGAGGTGAAAAGGCTGGGAAGACTTTCATTACAGTTGCTTTGATTGTGTGCATGTGTGTGTGTGTGCAGAAGCCCATAACTGTCTGGGGAAACTGAGCAGCACCAGTATTGAGCAACCACAACAGTGCTGCTCCAACACTGTTCAAACACACACACACCAGGGCTATTGGCTAGGGCCCCATCAAATCTGACCTCCATAGGGGCCCCAACTGTCACACCAGTCACAGACTTGATCTTTTGTCATTTAATGTATTCATTAATCGACAAAATAAATTATACAAAACATTAAAATGGCACCAAAACACAACATTGTAGGTCTATATAATGACTTGACAGCTGCATGTTTATATAATTTCGCCTAGGGCCCCAAAATGGCTAGATCTGCCCCTGACTGTAAACTTGTAAACAAACATATAGGTAGGCCCTACATGACAGTTTCCGCAAATTACATTTCATTGCAACTCGCAGACACTTTTTAACCAGACATTTACTATCAAGGACAGAATCATAGCCAACAACACTAGCACATACAGAGTGCACAGAATACAGAACACTAAGCGAAGATGCTAAGTAGGTAGTGTTTTTATTTACATTTTTACTGTTTTAATGTACATTAGCAGCACACGTAGAGTAGGCCACATACCATTACACACATTGATGTTCATAGGACACAAACACCATGCTGTTTCTTGCAATAAGTGGCACGAGGTTGCCAATTTTCAAATCAGGCGGCCGCGGCGGCGTGGCTCAGCAGGACGCCCTGGTGGTGAAATGTTCATCGTTCATTCTACCGTGTACCGTCTATCGGTCTCTGCAACCCTCCCCCACACCCAGTCCACTCTCTTGAGATTTAGCTCGTTCTGCAACATAATACCCAACCATGCGCATGCGCGTCTTTTCGGGGATAATGCAAATATGACTGCGCCACCACATCGCAAAGAAGAACAGTCAGAGAGACTAGTGAGTTTAAATCACTCCGCCAACGTAAAAACCACAAACATACGCTAAAAGGGCAACGTTTATCCCATAACTAAACAACTCAGAACAGCAAACCTGGCGAGATCTGGCAACACTAGAACTCCACTCTTGTTGCCCGTTCGAGAACGTTCCCATGTAGCTGCAGAGAGGGAGCGGAAAAGATGACGTCAAGCGTTTAGCGTCATCTTCAATTGTGCCAGATTGGGCGCAATTTGGCGGTTTATGATAGCCTTCTGCTGGCAAAATGAGTAAAAGGGGCATTTGGTTGGGTTTTTCCTGCATAATTTTGCCCATAGAAAGCAATCGAATTGAGCACAAATGGGGTGGGATTTAGTGCTTCCAGGCAGATTTTGAGCATTTTTTGGGCTGGAAATTATCAGTGTCATCTGGCAACCCTGGTCACCGTGCCCCTTGTGTTCAGGGGTTTCGAATTTTTGCGAGCGAAATGCGCATTAATATGGAATAAAGCGTTCCCCGCGAACACTCGAATTGCAGCACGCTTAACCACGCGGCGCTCCCACACCACACATTTGCGACGGCGCAAGAATTAGCGTTATATTCCAACAAAGTAGTTGCATTGTCCCGTGTCCACCATCGCCAGTACAGACGCAGACCTTTTAAGCTCCTCTGTCGGGGCTCAAGCGATCACATGGCCGCGTGTCTGCCAATGAGCGGCGCTGCTGCGTGTTTTGCTCACTGGGCTTTTCTTGGAGACGACAGGCGAACTAGCGGCTGGGGATGTTTTCAAACCAGCACTGAGCTAGGAACAGACGTCACACAGTTGTAGTAGTAGGTTAATGCGAATTTAAACCAATTATTACAAAACAGTTTCATTTACAACAAGGTGCGCTCCGTTGGTACATGAGCAAGAGGACGTGAGCATGTCTGTTACGGTAAGCAGAGCCGATGGTTTTGTGGATTTATTTGCCCGCAGTCGTAGAAAAAACCCTGTTAGCTAACACTGTAGCATTTTAGCTTCCAGGCTAGTAGGCTAACTTCAACGTCCAAGAGAGTGGTTCGAATTCAATGTTTTGTATCAGCGTGGTCTTCAATGTGGCGCTTCACTTCAGATAGATGCTGAATTATTCCGTGTACAATCAATTTCCTCTCACTTTTAGGGGAACACGTGTAGTTTGCTTCACTCAGATGGTGACAGTGTGTGCTAAAAGGCTTGCGCTTATTGCGTGTGTCGACGTTGAGGCACTGACAACAACCAGGTTGATCCTGGCAGCAATCGGAGGGAGAATAACTGCTGCTCGTTCAGATCTAGCCCAGTTATTTGGCTAGCTAGCTTGCTAACGCTAGTTAGCTTGTAACATAACAGTGCAATGGGATGGCAGGCAGGCAGTGCAGACAAGACAGACTGGGTAGCTAGCATTCCCTCCCGTGTGTGTCACTGCAGGCTATTGTGTCGCTGTTACTCGATGGTGGTGGTGTCGCACTCTGCATCATAACACACACGATATTTCAAAAACTAAAGAGCAGCACACGCACTCAGTTACGCCCATGAGGTGCAATGTGTGGTTTGGGTCAGCAAGGTTATTTTCCTCAGACCTTAAATCATATATTATGCAAGTTAATGTTGAAACATCCCCCAAGTTGAGGCTTTGTGGTCTGCCCCCCTCCAAACTATAGATATGAGCTTAAATTAATTGTATAACCACACAATAGTCTTTACTTTTTGAAAATAGTGCAGGCTAGCTAAGACAGTAGGTCTGGAATAAATGCCTCCGTCTACAAATGAGATCTGCGCCACGCTGCCCGCCTGTCTGCCACTGCTAGCCTAGCTCCCTCTGATGAGCAGAGACGCTTCAGATTAGCGCTTAGCATCTGGGGGGGTGTGTAGCTCTTGTGTTCTGTTGCCACAAAGCTTTATTTGGTGACCGTCCTTCTACTAGCGAGCACACCAGTCTTTTGTTTATTTTAAAAGGCTGCACACGGCGTCTTTGGATGGCTACTGTACTTTCAATCATGGTTGGCGAGCACTTCACAACCCTGCAATGCAATTTGTAAATGCGTTAAACCTTATGCGTTTTCCCCCTTTGTCTTGCACGGTCGGTGCATTATATACGGTCACGTTTGAATTAAACTGAGACAATCAGCCTAGAGTTTACATCAACTGGAAGATGCATACCTAGGCCTACCTCCGCTGCTGCACACGAACAGCACCTGGGAATTTAAAAAGAAAAATGGAAAATCTTATTGGAAGGTTGGTGGCTTCATGTCTCAATAGACGTGAGGTCACTCCCAATACAACATCAAGCCAAAAACAATACAGACCAACACAATGGATTAGACTATATTGTCATGCAATATGACATTTGCCTTTGGTCTCACTGTATAAAAACATAAATGAACATTCATTCCATTGTTAAAAACATAAATGCACACATTCATCGTTGTATACCTGCTCCCCTACTTCTAGCCTCCCTTCCCAGCATACACATCATTTACAAGTCAGGTACCAGATCCAATCCCTTGTCTCTCCGTAACGCCTATCTTGCTTTTCCATTGCTTCGTTGACCATGGAAATTGCGTTTGGTATGAATGAATGTTTGTACGTGCAGGCAGAGGCAGCTGCTTGAGAAGGAGGGCAGCAGTGGTAATGGGTAGGGAAACATGTCAGATTTCGCATGAGTTGCATGTCCGAATCCCACACTTACCTCTCCCTACACCTCCATCCACGGCTGAAGTGTCGTTGATCAAGACACCTAACCACACATTGCTCCAGGGACTGTAACCAATGCCCTCTGATATCTGTAAGTCCCTTTGGACCACCTCACCGGGGTAATATCCTATGCACCTGTCCAACTACAGAGGTATAAGTAAGTAGCAGAGTGTGGCGTGGAACGTTAGTAAACCTCCCTCCCGAAGCCTCATACAGTATCGGTAGCGCTGAGCTATCGGACTGGTCCTTTAGCTCAGCGGTATCGTGCTGTGACTCCCATACCCAAACTGATGCGTTGACTAGGAGCTGGCGAGTTGGGGATCCAAGGGAGCGGACTGCGCAAGAGCACCTCAGTTACACTAGCTGGTGGGATGGACAGGGTGTAGTGCAGGGTATTTGTTTCTCTTGAATGGCAACCTCACCGGGGTACACACCTGCCCAACCACAGAGGTAGTCCAGGGAACTAGGAGTGCGCGGTATGGACGGTATACTATCGTGCGAGGTATTTTTTCCCCCAAGGTATGGATTTTGTCCATACCGCTCTACCGCCATAGCGCATTGCGTCCTGCAGATGGCAGTAATAGACAACGTTTTGAACATCCACAGACTGTCTCTCGTAGTAGCCAAAAGAATATGTGGTTGTAGAACAGAAGCACAATTTCATTTAAGCTTTAAGTGTAAAATGTATAGTTAGTGTAGTGAACTATGGTTTTAAACTATATGTGATTTCGATTCTGGTCTCCACAATTTAATGTACAGTGGTGTTTGAAAAGCAAGTTAGCAAGCTAACAGCCCAAGTCATTCATGTCAATGCTGGTGTCTGACAACAGAAGTGCTAAATCCATGTGCTACTGGTTGCTTTACATTTGCGCCAGCCTTACTGTATGTTACTGTGTCCAGGTGAGATAATATCATTCACGATATCTGGCTGGGTGTTAGTAACTTTTAGATGACTGTTCACTGTTTAAAATGTGATTTAGGGATTTCGCTAACGTTAGCACGCTAACCGCTGCTGCAGTGATAGCTGCCATTTAAATGCATTAGTTCTACAATGCATTGCTGGCTGCCTCATGTGAAAGTTCGTTTTTTTTAAACTTTAACAATAACAGCTGAACCATTAGGCTTGGCATAATCACAGATGCAAGCACACATTTCCAAATTACCCCCAGCAACTCCAGAAATAGAAAAAAAGGTCAAATGAACGATTTATTGGATAAAATCCATGTTCAGTTTGACACCCCTCCCTTCCCTAGTTTAACCCCTTCTAGACTTGGTGAAATTGACAGTGTTGTAGCCTATTGTATTGCATTGCAAAATGCATTTTACATAGTTTTTGTCTGTTTTCAAAAGATTTGAATAGCAAGAATTCACACACATTACAAAAATGCAAATGTTTAAAAAATGCAAATGCAGAAGTAAAAAAAAGGCGTTTTGTACATTTTGCGACGGAATGCTTACATTTTACACAAATGTAAAATACCGTGATATATACCGTGATATATACCGTGGCTAAAATTATACCGAGGTATACATTTTTGGCCATACCGCCCACCCCTACTCTCATGATGTTTTGCACAATCGTGTAGCCCAAAGGTTGCTGGTTCGACTCCCGACCTGCGTTGGTGTGGGGGGGTGTAATTAACCAGTGGGCTCCCCCATCCTCCTCCATGACTGAGGTACCCTGAGCATGGTACACTGTGTCCCGCCGCACTCCCTTGGGGTGCCATTGATGGCTACGGCTGTAATTGTTGTTTTACAGCGTATAGGGCATGACTGCCATGTTATGGATATTTTAAAGTTTCACTGTGTAATATTTTTGCAGTTTCTTTACAGAATTCATGCAGCTCATTCACAATTCCTCCTTACACCACACACACACACACACACACACACACACACACACACACCAGCAAGGGTAGGAAGTGTGGCCTGTGGTCCTCTCGACCCGCCTCTGCCAGTTCAGTGCCCACTGTGCAAACCCTCCCAGATCTAGACCAGGGGGTACCAAATTTTATCATGGCAAGGTCCCCCACCGGTATACTCCAGCCAAGCCCCCCCATATGACAGTAAATTCTAGCCAAGGCCCCCCATATACCAGTAGATTCCAGCCAAGGCCCCCCATATACCAGTGCATTCCAGCCAAGGTCCCCCACCGGTATATTCCAGCCAAGGCCCCCCATACACCACTAGATTCCAGCCAAGGCCCCCCATATACCACTAGATTCCAGCCAAGGCCCCCCATATACCACTAGATTCCAGCCAAGGCCCCCCATATACCAGTAGATTCCAGCCAAGGCCCCCCATATACCAGTAGATTCCAGCCAAGGTCCCCCACCGGTATATTCCAGCCAAGGCCCCCCATATACCAGTAGATTCCAGCCAAGGCCCCCCATATACCGCTAGATTTCAGCCAAGGCCCCCCATATATCAGTAGATTCCAGCCAAGGCCCCCCATATACCAGTAGATTCCAGCCAAGGCCCCCCATATACCAGTAGATTCCAGCCAAGGCCCCCCATATACCACTAGATTCCAACCAAGGCCCCCCATATAAGTTACTCCAGCTAAGGCAATGGTCCGTTTTACTTTTTAAGGGGGCATTGGCAGGCTTATGATGAGGTTAAGGGGGCGCTGGAAGCTTATGATGAGGTCTAGGAGGCATTTGTTCAAAAGGGTTGAGACCCTGAATCATGCTGACTGCTGATGCTTTCGCATCAGTTTACTTTAGTGTCAAACATCTGTGCAACCGAGTTAACACAGGAGATTAAAATTGGGTTTCACCAAGACTAACATACTGATGGATGAATTTACATTTTCTGACGTATTCACTCGCAAACACACACACCTCAGCTGGCAGGTGCGTCGGAGACAATTTGATAAATCGGTTTACCTGAGGAAGGTCCAGGATCGAAACTTGTATTAAAGAAAACAGCGAAATGGTCAGTGTGCAGAGTTTTTTTTTTCGAATTGTCAGAAAGCAAAGACTAACATACTGACACACACACACACACACACGCAAGGTGTGTTTATTGCTCCTGACCCATTGTGATATTTGTGTCAGCGTGTGCTGTGGCCTATAACAATATTTCGCATGTCACATGTAAAAGAAATGTTTTTGGGCTTTTCTGCCTATATTTAGGATAGGACAGTATGAGAGAAAGGAAATGAATGAGAAAGGGGAAGGGGAATGGGGAAGGGCCTCCAGCCGGACTGGAACCCGGGTCTCCGGTGTATTGGCACGGCACCTTGGCTCATTAAGCCCCCACACCCCCAATGCCATGGCTGTTAGATGCAAGCGCTCATTGATGGTGATCCAGCTGTTAATGGGTGGTGTAGGGCTGTACGATATCCGAATAAAATTCGATACAATGTAACAGCATGCAATACCTCGATAAAGATATTTAAGCGATATTTTGAAATATTGGTATAACCAAGTGTTTGTCTTGTCATTCATTTGTTGTTGGGGGGGGGGGGTTCGTCTTGGCAGGTTTCTCGTACATTCGTTGACATTCACATAGTGCAGGGGTATTCAATTAAATGTCAACAAGGGCAATGTCAATGAAAAAAAATATGGGACACTTCCTTGAGGTGGGGGGGTCTGGGTGCATTTCTTGGATATAATTTCCTGCATTTTAACGTCCCTTGTCAGCTTGATACGGAACCTGTACTCTAATCTCTAAATTCCGAAAAACAATTCTGTATTTCAAGGGACTTGTGGGGGGCCAGAACATCGCCCTCCAAGGGCTGCCTCTGGCCCCAGGGCCGCCATTCGAATAGCCCTGGCCTAGTGATTAGACAGCGGAGAAAAAACAACAACTTGTTATCGATAATTAAGTCATTTTCGCGTTATGCATATCGCCACTCTTGATATTGCGATTTTGCTACATTTTCGACATATTGTGCAGCCCTATGGTGATCCAGTTGCATTGTTTTGATATCGTGCATTTCCGCTCTGTCACTGCCTGAGAGGTGAGACGTTTGTAGAGGGCTGCCGTTGAGGAGAAGATGGACTACAGGTCAGAGGGTTGCAGGCTCGAATCCCCACCCTAACCTCTCCCTACCTCACCCCATGGCGGGGGTGCCCTTGAGCAAGGCACCTAACCAGGGACGTTGCAGCCTCCACTCTTGGGGTCTTGTACTGAGAGAGAGACAGAGTTGTGTTTGCGCGCGCGTGTGTGTGTGTGTGTTTGTGTTTGTGTGTGTGTGTTTTGCTTCAGGGAGTAATTGGCTTTTTCGGGATGGAAATGATGACCAGGCCGGGCAGCTCCATGCTCCCATCATATAAGATGGCCCACACACATTCTCTCTCTCTCTCTCTCTCTCTCTCTCTCTCTCTCTCTCACAATACACATTTGGAATGTGGTACACAACAACTGACATGATCTCTCAGTAACAATCTGTGTCTTCATTTGGGTCTTTACGAGGCTGATTGCTGATCACACACACACACGTCTTTACGAGACCGATCGCTGATCACACACACACACACGCACGTCTTTACGAGACCGATCGCTGATCACACACACATGTCTTTACGAGATGATCGCTGATCACACACACGTCTTTACGAGACCAATCAACATCCAATTCAATGAAGGCAGACCCAGAGTAGCATCGCCAGGGCAGCCGTGATCTACCTGGCTGGTCTGAGGGTTGCAGGTTCAAATCCCACCCAGAGTAGTGGCATGATGAGGGCAGCCGTGATCAACCAGGTTTGTCTCGGGTTGCAGGTTTGAATCCCCACCCTTAAGTTACCTCTCCCTACACCTCCATCCATAGCTGAAGTGCCCTTGAGCAAGGCAACTAACCCCACCTTGCTCCAGGGACTGTAAGCAATACCCTGTAATTAAAACTCGTAACCAATACCCTGTGACTAAAATATCTGTAAGTTGCTTTGGATAAAAGCGTCAACTAAGTGGAATGGAATGTGATGTAATAGAATAGAGAAGAGTCTGCTAAGTGTAATGTTATTCAATATATAAACTGAATGTAAGTGAGGTGTTGGTGCTAATTCGGACTGTATCCAAAAAACATAAAGCCACAGCTGTCCAAATCCCGGCAGAATTAAATGTGCACCTCAACTCCCCTGTTCCCACCAGAATGGTCCATCGGGAGCTCCACAGGGTCAATACACACGGCTGGTCACCCAAACATCCCTTTCAGACAGCATTCTCTTGCGTCCACAGTTAATCCTGTTGGATGTGGTTCAATGAATCATCCTTCTTGGTCGTATATGCAGACATTACCTTGGATACTGTGGCTCGATACATCATAAAGACTTGCTGCTTTGGTCAAAGATACATCATTAAAATGTGCACCAAGAATTTCTCCCATTTTGAACTCTGATATCCATACTATTATGTCACCCATAATATTGTGTGCTTTGCAATATTTGACACGACAAGCAGACCTCAGCTGCTTCCGCTGTCATTAAATGTTTTGTTTACATCTGAGAGGAGAGAGAGGGAGGGAAGGAGAAGAGGGTTGCGCAATCACCAAGATGAAGCTAACCATTAGAGCCGACTTCTAAGAGTCGAAGTACGCCTCTGCGCCAACTAAAGAGTAGGCCTGTGGTTTAGTCGCAAGGAAGTGGGGTCCCCAGAAATGAGGGATTTCAAACGGAACCACCGAACTGAGAGACCCCTACTCACCCCACACCCAGCCCCCTCACCCCACACCCAGCCCATGCACTTTTATATTTGTTGCACTTTCAGAGGGATTCTACTACTGAGTGTTGTGCTCTAAACAGTCCCGTTGCCTTTTTGACCATGGCAATAAAATCTTGAATCTTGAAAGATGCAAAGTGTTAGAGAGCTGGTGTCGGCTCCGCTTCTAAGGGAAGCCTTACTAACCCGGCTACACAAGAGTAAGTTACCATAGAAGAAGGCATTTCATTACATAACATTACATTACACTTAGCTGAGTTTTTCATCCAAAGCAACTTCCAGCTATTTTACAGGGTATTTGGTTTAGTCCCTGGCCTGGAGCAGTGTGGGGTACTGGGGTTAGGGGTCTTACACACCAGGGCGGTAAAGCGTCGCGAGACGGACACGACTTTTACCAGCGTCTGTGAAAATACATGGACTCATATCTGTCCTTACACACCAACCAGCGGTAGTCAGGCGTCAGCGGTGCGGGAGCCGGCTCCGCGCCGCGCTGCATTTGGAAAATAGAACTCAAGCGTATTTTTCACGCTGGTGACCGGCGGTGTCTCATTCAAATGAATGGCAAAGTAGCACGCTAGCTTTGGCTGTGGTGGGTTTTTGAACAGGACTGGCCGTGCACGCCAACGCTGTCAGTGTGAAAGGCAGAGAAAAACACACCGGCCGAAACTAAGCAGAAAGACCGCATTCGTCCCGCGACCGTTCCGTTCGGCTTTGGTATGTTTGACCCCTTAGATGCCTTGGTCATGGGCACTTCAGCCAAGGAGTTCTGTAGGGAGTGGTAAGGGAGGGATTCAAACCTGCAACATTTTGATCTAAAGGCTGTCTCCTTAACCATTAGGCCATTGCTGCCCAAAAGAGTCCCTGTGTTCTTTTTGATGTTGGTCCAGGTGCTTTGGTGTAGATGATGTGTTCCAATGAAATAGATCTAAATTGAAACTGTTTTTCTTGGGGTCATTGTCATCAATGACTGTCTGTGTTTGTCTGACTGTGTGTTTTCCCCCTCTGTAAATGCCATTGGTAATTAAATAGTGCCTGTATGACTGGGCAAGATAAGAGAAGTGGTGTCAAAAGGCACAGTGAGTAGACCGCACTGAAGAGAATTGCATTGGCAGAGTAAAGTCTCATTTCAATTCTACCTTTGAGTGTCATTTCAATACTACGTTAGCATGACCGAAGACATTTTACCCACACATCACAAACATCATCTACTGTACATGGAAAGTGCAAAAAGGAAAACAATGTTCATACTATTCATTAATGGGAGCATGTCTGGTTTGTTTTTAGCCACTGTTTAAGGGTCATTTTGAAGATGTTGATGTTGTCACACAGTCTGATGTGAGCTGGGTTAGTGTTATTTCAGGACTGTGTTCCTCTAGTGGACAACACCATTTGGCTGACTGTAGTTCTATGCCATTTCACCTCACAGTCCCCTTTAACCAGGGCTCTTGTATTGTGTTTACTCATGAAGATTTTTTTCTTCATGAAGTGTTGTAATTTCAATACTATCTTTTGAGTATGTCGTCATTTTAATACTGTCTAGGAGGTTGTCATTTCGATACTACCTGTACTCAGCAGTGTATTTCTGATGAAGTCGTGACTAGTCAGATCGGCCCAGAGACCTTTCTTCTGAGTGACCTTTTGAAGGTGTACTGTGTAATATTTGTAGTATTTAATTTCCAGAATTCATGCTCCCCATTCACAAATGTTACCTTGAATAGTTACATGAATACTTACCACCACCATCAAATTCAAATTTAAAATTCCAATTATTCATTATGACTGGGAAAATTGCACTTTTCATACATACATGAAAGGGGGGGTGGGGGGATCTTCTCCATTGTCCGCCATTTTGAATTTACAGAAATAGACATTTTTAGCAGCAAAACTTACTGTGCTTTGGTCATACTAGTAAATATTAGTTCATTATTTAGTACATTCTCATAAAAAGGTAAAGTTTGATGATCGGCAGCACAGTTTCAATGAGCAGCATACTTGCAATACCTACTCTGGCCACCATCCTACACAGTGCACCTTTAGCTTAACTGCACATCATGTCTTGTGGAGTCCTGTTTCAATGGCAGGATGCTGTTTAGCTGCCGAGGAGGTGCGCAGGATGCGCTTGTTCACTTGGACAGCGAAGGCCTGTGTCTGTCTTTCTGCATGTCTTTCTACCTGCCTGTCGCCCTGTCCGCCTGTGTCTCTGTCTGTCTCCCTGCTGCAGGATGGGCCTGTCTGTTTCCCTGCCTGTCCGCCTGTGTCTCTGTCTGTCTGTCTCCCTGCCTGCCTGTCCGTCTACCTGTCTCCTTGTCTGTCTGTCTGTCTGTCTGTCTGTGTGCTGCAGTCAAGAACCCGTCTCCCTGCCCAGTGCCCACCCGTCTCCCTGTCTGTCGATCTCACGGTCTGTCTGTCTGCTGCATTCGAGGGCCTGTCTCCCTGCCTGCCCTTCTGTCTGTCGGTCTCCCTGCCAGTCTGTCTGCTTCCGTCGAGGGCCCGTCTCCCTCCCTCCCTGTCTGTCTGTCTGTCTGTCTGTCTGTCTGCCGGTCTGTCTCCCCGCCTGTCTGTCTGTGTCTGTCTGTCTGTCGGTCTGTCTGTCTGTCTCCCCGCCTGTCTGTCTGTGTCTGTCGGTCTGTCTCCCCGCCTGTCTGTCTCCCCGCCTGCCTATCTGTCTGCTTCCGTCGAGGGCCTGTGTCCCTGCTGCTGGTGTTGTAATTGGATTGGCCTCCTCTCCTCTCCTCTCCTCTCCTCCTGCTGAGCAGGGAGTTGTGGGATTACAGGGGGCTGGCCATGAGGATGCTAAGCCACCGTCTGAGACACCACTAACGCCACACTCGATTGGGGGCCATTTCCGGTGGTCTGTTGAAACTTGTAACGTGTGTGTGTGTGTGTGTGCGCGTGTGTGTCTGTGTTACCTATAGGGCCTCACTGCTTTGTTACTTGTACTCTGTTTTTTTGTATACTGCTGTACTCTGGACCCCTCACTCTATGACCCCTCACTCTGTACTTGCTTGAATGTCCTCCTTGTAAGTTGCTTTGATTAAAAGTGTCTAAGTGTGGTGTGGTGCAGTCTGCTGTAGTGTGGTGTGGTGCGGTGTGATGCGGAGTGGAGTGGAGTGGTGTGGTGTGGAGAGGAGTGGTGCGGTGTGGTGTGGTGCGGTGTGATGCGGAGTGGAGTGGAGTAGTGTGGTGTGGTGCGGTGTGATGCGGAGTGGAGTGGAGTGGTGTGGGGTGCGGGAGTGTGGTGCGTGGGTGTGGAGTGGAGTGGTGCGGTGCACCTCCTCTGGAGCGCCTGTTGGTTTCTGAGCAATGTGTGGCACACACACACTTGGTCTCTGAGGGCAATGGGAGTGCAGCCGGGGTTCGCATGACTTCACACAAGTGGCAGATGTGTGTTTGAGCTCGAGTGTTCAGTGATGAGAGCATGAGGGCCACTGCCCACACTGTGTGTGTGTGTGTGTGTGTGTGTGTGTGTGTGTGTGTGTGTGTGTGTGTGTGTGTGTGTGTGTGTGTGTGTGTGTGTGTGTGTGTGTGTGTGTTAGCAGGGCCTGTCCACTGAGCGAGCGATGATTTCCAGCCCCCAAAAAATAATTAAAACTTGCCTAGAAGCACTAATCCCACCCAAGTTCAACTAAACTATTGATTTCTATGGCCATAAATCTGCAGAAAAACTCAACCAAATGCCAATTTTTCCCCCTGTTGTCTTGGTGGAAATCGCCCAATCTGGCAGCACTGTGTGTGCACTAGTAAGGCTCCCTGTTCATTTCGTGTCCTCTCTGGGGTTTCCTCAACAGGTGACACTCACTTTTGCATCAGTTGTTTTCCTCAAAAGATGACTCGGGTGCTCTCCCTCCTCTTATTAAATACGGTGAACTACTCACTACAATACTCACTCACTCTTGCTCATTAAGTTATCTGTCTTACACAAAATGTGTTGTTCTTGTGATGTTGAATACAAGGCCTACAGCTACTGTGCTAGCAGTCTGCCTCTGCCCCCTAGCTAGCTGTAGCAGTCTGCCTCATAGCTAGCGGTAGCAGTGTGCCCCATAGCTAGCTGTAGCAGCCTGCCCCATAGCTAGCGGTAGCAGTGTGCCCCATAGCTAGCGGTAGCAGTGTGCCCCATAGCTCGCGGTAGCAGTCTGCCTCTGCCCCATAGCTAGCTTTAGCATTGTGCCCCATAGCTAGCGGTAGCAGTGTGCCCATAGAGGTAGAAAATAACACTAGAGAGGACACAGCAATTTGCGACAGCACTGGGAAATGGCAGCTGGAGCTTCCCAACTTCCGTAGGTAGTGTAGGTACTTTCAGGCAATGCAAGTCAATGGAGAACACGCCCACCCCTGTCAAGAAATTAACTAAAAGTGTGGAAATATAAAGTAACACTTTAATCAAAGACCAGATTTGAAATGTCAGGCTACATATCTACTGAAATCATATGAGTCGATAAAATACATTTAAAAATCAAATAATATATTTTATGAACATAGTTAGCAACACACTTCCACTATTGTCCTTGTATAGTGTGTTGATGGACATTTTCACATGATTAAGCCATTTTTGACAGAGGTGAGCCTCGTTCTCCGTTAATTTCCATTTCTCTGATCTACCTCCAGATAATGGCCGCTACAGATTGCCGTAAAAGGGGGGGCGGGGTCCTCTCTAGTGTTATTTTCTACCTCTATGAGTCTGCCTCATAGCAAGCGGAGCAGTCTGCCCCATAGCTAGCGGTAGCAGTCTGCCTCTGCCCCATAGCTAGCGGTAGCAGCCTGCCCCATAGTTAGCTGTAGCAGTCTGCCCCATAGCTAGCTGTAGCAGTCTGCCCCATAGCTAGCGGTAGCAGTCTGCCCCATAGCTAGCGGTAGCAGTCTGCCCCGTAGCTAGCTGTAGCAGTCTGCCCCATAGCTAGCTGTAGCATTGTGCCCCATAGTTAGCTGTAGCAGTCTCCCTCTGCCCCATAGCTAGCTGTAGCAGTCTGCCCCATAGCTAGCTGTAGCAGTCTGCCCCATAGCTAGCTGTAGCAGTGTGCCCCATAGCTAGCTGTAGCAGTCTGCCTCTGCCCCCTAGCTAGCTGTAGCAGTCTGCCTCATAGCTAGCGGCAGCAGTCTGTTCCATAGCTAGCTCTAGCAGTGTGCCCCATACCTAGCAGTAGCAGTCTGCCTCTGCCCCATAGCTAGCTGTAGCAGTCTGCCTCTGCCCGATAGCTAGCGGCAGCAGTCTGTTCCATAGCTAGCTCTAGCAGTGTGCCCCATACCTAGCAGTAGCAGTCTGCCTCTGCCCCATAGCTAGCTGTAGCAGTCTGCCCCCTAGCTAGCTGTAGCAGTCTGCCCCATAGCTAGCTGTAGCAGTCTGCCCCATAGCTAGCTGTAGCAGTCTGCCCCATAGCTAGCGGTAGCAGTCTGCCTCTGCCCCATAGCTAGCGGTAGCAGTCTGCCTCTGCCCCATAGCTAGCTGTAGCAGTCTGCCTCTGCCCGATAGCTAGCGGTAGCAGTCTGCCCCATAGCTAGCGGTAGCAGTCTGCCCCATAGCTAGCTGTAGCAGTCTGCCCCATAGCTAGCGGTAGCAGTCTGCCCCATAGCTAGCGGTAGCAGTCTGCCCCATAGCTAGCGGTAGCAGTCTGCCTCTGCCTCATAGTTAGCGGTAGCAGTGTGCCCCATAGCTAGCGGTAGCAGTCTGCCCCATAGCTAGCGGTAGCAGTGTGCCCCATAGCTAGCGGTAGCAGTGTGCCCCATAGCTCGCGGTAGCAGTCTGCCTCTGCCCCATAGCTAGCGGTAGCAGTCTGCCTCTGCCCCATAGCTAGCGGTAGCAGTCGGCCCCATAGCTAGCGGTAGCAGTCGGGCAGGCGTGCACCTGTGCGTGTGTGTGCGCTAGTGGGCCACATGAGACAGTTGAAACGTGATGATGCATAAAAGTGTCTTATGGACGGAAATTTTTGTGTATAACCTCACAGGAGAAGTACGACAGGTGTGTGTGTGTGTGTGCTGGTGAACCAGATGAAACTGTGTGTGTGTGTGTGTGTTTGTGAGTGTGTGTGTCTCAGACTGGGAAATTTAGTGCGTCAGACTAAGAGATTTGGTGAACTTACTGCTGAATGAAACTGGCACTTTCTGTGTCTCAATCTCTCTCACTCTCTTGCTCTCTCACACACACATGTACTGGTAGACTGCGGCAGCGCAGTGATTCACTAGGCTAATCCCAAGGTAGTATGAAGGACGGGCAGTGGGGCTGACACACACACACACACACACATACACACACATGGCTGGGTTGAAACACACAAGCTCCAAGCAGGAAGAGACCTAATTGTAATCCGGTGCCTAGAATACACAGTGAAGTGTAGTGTAGACTAGAGTTCAGTGGCCAGTTACAACACTGGACTACTGCCCTACTAAGGTAAAGTGCAGTAACTACATATTTTGTCAAAATTTGAGATTAGACTGAAACGACACGGCTGCCCTCAGGTAGAAGGTACAGGTCCCTTCAGAGCCGCACTAAAAGACTGGCCAACAGCGTTTACCACCAGGCCATTAGACTTTTGAATTTGCAGGACTGCTGAGGAACATTACTGTCTAAAATGTTATCCATCTATCCTTTGGACATTTGTGTGTGTGTGTGTGTGTGTGTGTGTGTGTGTGTGTGTGTGTGTGTGTGTGTGTGCGTTTGAGAGAGAGAGAGAGGGGGGGGGTGTCGAGTATTATGCACTTAATCTCTGCTGCACTTTAAGTAGGATGGGGGAGGGTCAAGCACTGGTGTCACTTTTACCCCTTATTGCACTTCACTTGAAAACCTGCTGCTACTAAGTAATGTACCCCTAACACAATTTCGTTGCCTTTTTGACTATGAAAATAAATTCTTGAATCTTGAATCTTGAAATGGGTCATCACACCTCCTTTATCTTGAGGCAAAGAGGTATGGTCCACATGTGCATTTTCAAAATGATTTTTCTCTGAAACGGGACAAAGTTAGACCAACACTTGTTGATACAAGACAAAGGGGGTATTATGAAGACTGTTTCTGATCTGAACTCAGTTTCGACCAGATATGCAGTTACTGCGTTCTTGTTTGGTACGGCAGCATAGTAAGCCATAGTGCACGTCTGATGGCACAGGCTGTCCTGCCTGCCTACCCAGCATCTGGTCCAAACAACAGTCTGCAACCAATGCCCTGTACCTAGAATGATGACAGATGATGCTTTTAGCTGATGCAACTCACAAAGTGTAGTGTGATTTAATGTAATGTAATGTAACATAATTAATCTGGACCAAAGAACAGTGGGACAGTACAGTACTTGATTACACAGATTCCAGGGCTGATGATGCATCTTTTTGATGATCGTTTAGGTAGAATAGGTTACAAGGCATTCATAATAATGTAAACAAAAAGTTTTAAAATAATAATGACATTGATTTGATGTTCGGAAGCACCTTGTCAGGGGGCGTTTATTCAAAAAAAAGTTGAGGCCTGCTGTTGTATTGGGTGTTCACTCGAGAGAGAAGAGAAGAGTGAGCCTCGTCTGAAACTCACTTGATTGTGTGACTGACCCCTCCTCTCCTCCACCACAACCCTCCTCCCCCTCCTCTCCTCCACCCCAACCCTCCTCCCCCTCCTCTCCTACTTCTAATGTTTAGTCTAAAGGCATTATGCAACGTGTGTGTGTTGGAGAGGGATTACTGTGTACAGGCAATCGCACTGGGTTATGAATTAGTCTGTGTGTCTGGGTTGTCTATTAGCGTGTGTGTTTCTGAGTGTGTGTGTGTGTGTGTGTGTGTGTGTGTGTGTGTGTGTGTGTGTGTAAAGCAGCAGGACAAAACATTTGTGTGAGACGGAGCAGAGGAGGAGGAGAGAATGGAGGAGAAGGAGA
>NC_085872.1:45728987-45773987 GCF_034702125.1 Engraulis encrasicolus
GATCAGCATGCGGTGGTTTCCCCCCTGTCACCAGTGTGTGTGTATGTACAGTGTGTGTGTACGTACAGTGTGTGTGTGTGAACGTACAGTGTGTGTGTGTGTGTGTGAGAGAGAGCACGCGGTGACTTCCCTACTACAAGTGACTCACTATTACCTCTCAAACCGTCACGTCACTGGAGACTTGGGGTGTGTGTGTGTGTACATGAGATTGAGTATGGAGGTGTGAACGAGGGGGTGGGGGAGTTGTGTGCACGAGAGCTGGTGTGTGGGTGTGTGAGAAAGTGAACAAGTGGACAGGGTGTGTATGTGTGTGTGTCGTCTGCATCTGGGGGTGATTTAAAGGGAGTATGATGATGTTGACTGGTGTTTGGGTTTGTCTGGGATGCGTGTGTGTGTGCGCGTGTGTGTGTGTCTGTGTGTGTATGTTCTAACATAGTTCTAGGTGTATTATTCTGCTGTGGCTGTCTATTTGGTTTGTGGATGAAGATTACGTGAGTGTACAGTAACTTTGCACAATCGTTCTGATCTGAAAGAGAGCCTCAGTGAGGGTACCCTGTACCCGGTACCCAGGAGGGCACACGCTGAAACGCGACTGTGCAAAAAAAATAAACAGTTTGATGCCAGGTGCCGCCCCTTTTCTTTGACCCTCTCTCTCTCTCTCCAATCGGAGAGCAGAGAAGTGTGGAAAGGCGATGACTTTGTTTGAACAGATACAACTGACTCGATTGGCTATGGGCTACGTATGCCACATGATACACATTTGCGACGCCCAGTAAACAGCCGTCGTCAATCGTAAACCACCCTGTGCGTGTGTCTGCGTGTGCGTGTATGCGTGCGTGCGCGCGCGGTGCAGGCCCTAGTCTGTGTGTGTTATTATGCCATTTTGCTAACCGTGTGTGTGTGTGTGTGTGTTTGTGTGTGTGTGTGTGTGTGTGTGTGTGTGTGTGTGTGTGTGTGTGTGTGTGTGTGTGTGTGTGTGTGTGTTATGTTTGCTAACCGTGTGTGTTATGTTTGCTAACCTGTGTGTGTGTGTGTGTGTGTGTGTGTGTGTGTGTGTGTGTGTGTGTGTGTGTGTGTGTTTGTGTTATGTCAATTAGCTAACCCATCTCTCTCTCTCTCTGTGTTATCTGTGCAGGTGCAGCATGCGCGGTGCAGGCCCTAGTCTGCTGCCTGTAGGCAGAGGAGAGCCGAGGAGAGCAGAGGCAGCATGGCCAAACCTGGCAGCGACCGGGACACGGCCATGGGGGAGAAGCCAGCAGGCAAGAAGGTGATCTAGCACACACACACACACACACACACACACACACACACACACACACACACACACACCTCCTATAACTAGACGCGGCCATGGGGGAGAAGCCAGCAGGCAAGAAGGTGATCTAGCACACACACACACACACACACACACACACACACACACACACACACACACACACACACACACATACACACACACACACACTACACCTATAACTAGACGAGGCCATGGGGGAGAAGCCAGCAGGCAAGAAGGTGATCTAGCACACACACACACACACACACACACACACACTACACCACACCTATAACTAGACGCGGCCAGGGTGAGGACACCGCAACACACACACACAACTAATCATCATCATCATAATACTGTATTGGCCCGAATATAAGACGACCCCCTCCTTCAGGCTCATGTTTTGTTACCTTACCGTGGCTACCTGACAAGTGGTTACCTGACAAGCGCCAATGCAGCCGTCTGTGCCCACCTGTCAGAAATGCGACACAACATTTCGTATACTTGCAGAGCGCCAGCCAGGCAACCAGTCCAGAGACGGGCCACCTATTGTGCGACGCGCAGATTATCCAAAATGCTTTCTTTATGGCAATCTGGAACCGTCAGCTGTCTCGTCAAATCGCCGCTCGTTTCTTGCATCCAAGTTTTCCGTTGGACTGTAGAAACCGAACGTGACCAAAAGCAGATTGACTGACTTGTTGCATTTGAAACCCAATGCGCTGTCTATCAGCACCATGTTGACATTGTACGTCCGAATAGCATTGTTATGAGGGATATCATCAAATAGGCTCTTCAGCACACAGATGATCATTTAATGGCTGACAACAGTATCCAAAACTACAGGTCGTTCCTCAAATCACCGTTCATTTCCCGCACTTTAGTTTCAACTGGTGCTGTCGGGTGACCAGAGAGAACAACCAAAGCTTTCCTGATAAAACTGTCAAAACCGAACACAAATAAAAGCAGAGCAACGAGTTGCAATTGACTGTTGTTGTTTTTCCTTGCGCTGTCTGCAGTGGCGCCAGCAGAAATAAATCCTCTGGGTGGCTAGTATGAGCTAGGCAAAATCTTGGGGTGGCATACCCGACGAAAACCCCCACAAATGTTGATATACCGGTAGGCCTACTGGGGTTGTTAGATAAATAGGCTAGATAGCCATTTTGTTTATTATTAGGATTAGTTATGTAGGACTACAGTCTTATTTTCTATATTTTCTCAATCTCAAGCACATTGTGTATGATATGATACAATTAGGCCTACTATTTATAAAGTGCTGTCAATCAATTAAAAATTGTAATAATGTAAAATGTCACAAGTTGACAGACACACACACACACACACGTCGAGAAAAAGTGTCTCTCATACTGACACAGGGCCTACATTTTCCCAGTGGGTGCCTTGCTCAATTGGCACCTGAAATAAAAAATCATATCAGCTGAGGCATATTGGTTTTCACACTAACAAATACATCTTCATGAATCTGGTCTGCAAATATAGCAGTTTTCAAACAAATGAAGCTAACATTTTGCTTATAAATGACAGCCCTGCTGACATGCATAATGAGAATGTGCAAGGGTAACTTTCTATAAGTGACTGCTACTAATGTGACCTAGCAAAGGGGAGGACCTCAGATGTTTTGTCAACAAAACAGCAGAGATCAGATATTGATTCAGCAACCATCAATACATCTTCAAGTTGTTCGACTTTGTGTGTAACCTAAAGAAGGGCTGAGCAAGTTGGCATTCAAAACGAAGTATTTGGGGACAGTTTATAAGTGTGAAATGTTAAACAAGCAGTTCTTTTTTTGAAGTAGCATTTCAGTTAGCTGCAGGAGGCTAAAATGCCATTTCTAGTAACAACCAGTTTGAAGTCCTTAAGACACCGTTTGTAATGAAATATGGGCCATAACCTTTCAAAAACAGAGCATAGAGAACGTTGTAAATCATTTATTTACAGATTGACACCTTTGTTGTTGTCCATCTCACTGCTGGACTGCCCGGCCGACGCAACTGAAGAGAAATGAAGAGCTCACGTCACGTCTCTCGATTCGAGGGAGGGGCGGGTCTACCTAGCGTAGCTTGTTATCGTGCATGCTGGGAGTTGTAGTTTAGCTAATGCTACAAGCCATGCAAGCCAGCCAGTTTAACAGATTTTGTTGTGGTGGCTAACGTGGTGGCCACCACTAGCCACCACCTGGGGGCGCCCCTGGCTGTCTGTCCACACTGCATTGACATTGATGGTTGATCTGGACAATGTCTTGATGTCTCCATCATTGAGTGTTGTTGCATTGTTGTGAAGGAGAATGGCTGAATCATTCAGGTTGAGTAAAAGCATTATTTTGACTGACTGGCCTCTCCCTCTCGCTCTCTCTCTCTCTCTCTCTCTCTCTCTCTCTCTCTCTCTCTCTCTCTCTCTCTCTCCACAGAGTAAGGATAAGCTCTCTCCGTTCACCAAGACCCCCAAGTTGGACCGTAGTGAGTTTCTGGGTAAGGAGGGCCTCAAGTCCCGCTCCTCGTCCATGAAGCGCAAACTCTCCTTCACCGCCAGCCCCACACACACGCCACGCAACCAGGAGAAGGACTCGGACACAGGTGAGACACACACACACACACACACACACACACACACACACACAATTGGCAGGCTACAGAGCTCTCCTCTGCTCCCCTGTGGCGTTGACTGGAACTGCAGCCAAAAAGTAGTCTAGTGGTTTGCTGCACAGTTCTGGGGTGTTCCAGAACACTGCTGCAGAGTTCTAGAGTGTTCCGGAACCCTGTTCCTATTCAGCAGCCAGAGCCAGATTAACCCTTTTAATGCCAATGTTATTTTGGTGAAAATGCTTGATTTGGGCATCACATATTCAACAGGCTGTGGCTGGACAGGGGTAACAGATAGAGCCTAACTGTAAATTACAAAAATGTTGAGGAAGACCCAAAGTTTATTTTGGGAGTAAATATGCATACCTAATTAGCATATTATGACGTCACATGGGGCGGCCATTTTGAATTTTTAATTAGTAATGGAAAATATTGATAATTTTCAATAGATTTTCAATAGATTATTGAATTTATTTAGAAATATGTGGCATCCCATTACTGCAGGGATTAAAGTTTTCCGTCGCTATGACGGATTTCCGTCAACTGGATTTTCGTTTGGACGGATTTCCGTCTTTATAATTCATGTCAATTAATTTACAATTTTTACTTTCCAACTGAACTCAAATCGAGAGCACTCCTGGTCATGAGAAGGGAAGGAGAGGTGTGTTTGGTGTACGGATTTAGTTATACACGCGCCATCACCGGTGGTGTCATACAACAGATTCACTCAGTAGTTTTGAGCCATCCCCTTTTCTTCCGTGTTCCAAAAAAAAAAAAAAAAAGTACACGAGCGGTCAGCAATTCGGTTGCGGCGCAGCGCGAGAGATTAAAAAAACAAATAGCCAACATTGTTGCTGATGGCAGAAAAGAAAATAAGTGTAATACTATGTTTAAAGTGCCATGAAATGACAATCATTAAATGAGTTGGACTGATATTCCAATATGGGCTAATAATGCATATGCATGGAATGCATAGCTTGAAGAAGGTAGGACACGTATGTTTCCATTATCATTGCACCTGCCGTGGCGGATAGTTAGAAAAAATGAATAGTTTACTTCGACTGCGCATGATGTCCTTTTCATGAAGGGGTTGCCTTTTAAGCATTGTGACTTTTACTAACATTATTCATAGCTCTAATGGGACGGCTATCATTGGCAGCTAGCTAGGATATGCCATGCGTAATACCATGCCTTTAATCCTCAAAGTTTAGCGCGTTTGACTGGCTACGTGTAGAACTGGGGTCACGGAGGATATCCCTGGCAGAGTCAATATTTTATGCCACGTCTTGCTCTGGGAAACAGTGTTCTGATGGGTGGACTCATGGTCAATAAATGCCGTTTCGGTGTTTCTTTCACTTTCAAGGCTTGTTGTAGGCTACTGTGTGATGCTATTTTTGCTAACTGGAGTAGTGTGCAGCAACAGTTGTGTGTGTGCTTGTTTTTGAGTGGCTAAACGTCTGTGCCCATCTTCTCGGACTATACGCTTCGTTTCAGTTCAGTTATTTGCGCACTGCGCACTCAGGACTGATGGGTGGGTCGTTTGTCTTGATTCGAGTGGAAAGTTGCGCGACAAGCTTGGGAAAGTGTGTTACTTTTGTTAAACGATAGACGTATGTCTGTGACTGTGTCGTGTCCACTTGTAGGAGAGAACACGAGTGCGTGTAGGAATCGGGGACGTTTTTTAAATCAATGGTAAGCGTGTGCCTGGCACCGCACATCGAGAAGCAAAAAAGTACCGGTAGCCATAGGTTTTCAAAACGGTAGAACACAAGAGGTAGACTACAGGATGAATAGTGAAAAACATACAAAATAACCAACAACTAGTTTTCTCCCTCTGATTGCTATGACCAGTGCATTATTTTTTAAAATGTCAGAAATACTGCAAGCAATGCGCACCAGTGCTTTCACCAGAACAGTGTTTGCCCATTCTGATGGGAAAGAAAAATATAGCCTACTACTAAAAAAAACCCATAATGGGATCACTGTATCAACGCATTGCAATTCCAACTCAATAATTCTATGATATCAGCTAGACCATTTTGAAGCAACACTCATTGTGAATCCATTCTGCATAATGTTGTGAACAATTCATAAATAATGGGTAGATATAAGAGGAAATAACCAAAACATGAACCAAATTGCAGTTCAATGTTTGCAGTCTGATATAGTATCCATTATCCCTCCATTCTCGGCCATTTCTAGTCAATCTGGTGGCCTAGGCCTGCCCCTTTCCCTCTTTCCTTTTTCTTGTATTTAGAAATTGGCATATGTAAACATAGCATTGTAGGCCTACATCTGATTGAACACATCTGATCTAGTACCTACAGGTACATTCATACTGAGTGTGTATATAGGCCTACTGAGTGTATAATGAATATTCATTGTTAATGTGAAGTGTAAAGTTTTATGTTGGTTGAAGTTCTGATTTTGTGGCACTTTTTGGTTTTACTGGCGCCCTCAAGACATAGGCCTATTCTGCTCTAGGCGACTGCCCTGTCTGCCTATGCCTAGTGTTGGCTCTGGCACCGTTCCTTGAATAAAACCAGTGTATGTTTCGTTATGAGGGCAGAGCCTGGCTACATTGGTTTTCGTTGGGTTACGGAGTGATACTCGATCGGGTGCCTAACCGGTAAAAAAAGTTCAGTCAGATGACTTTTTTTTGCTTTAATCCCTGTTACTGTCATGTTGTGCACATACATTATGGTCAAGTAAAAAAGTAGTTTTAAGCCTAACATATAGTAAATATTGTAACTAATATTGTAATAATAATAACTAGCAAGAAACGGAATAACTGGGAGGTTGTTGCCTGGAGTGCCAAAAGTGTTTGCATCTACCTGTGACTTTTTAGTCTGTGAAAACCTTTGTCAGACAGGGTAAGCACACATATTCAGTACACATATATGCCTATATAGCCTATTTTACTACACCTGTGACCTATATAGGCTACTGTAGGCCATTTGGATAAGGCGCAGGGGCAATGACCCCTGTATGCATAGGATCATCCTGGATGATCATCAGCATAGCTCAGTGAATGAATGTTACAGATTGTCACTTTTCACAGAACTAATGGGCACAGTGTCAAGATAATGGGCATAAAAAAGGCCTAATTTGTATCATGAGGTGTACCCTTGTGAAATCAGTTTCAGGAAAAGGGGTGGAGAGGCGGAGCAAATCAGCATCACCTCTCCTGTTATCTCAGCTCTATTGACTTATAAACTGCTTCTATTCATTTTGGTATCATAGGCTACTGTTAGGCATACAGACATGGATCGAAAGTACACACAGCCCAATTAGGCCGACGTTGTCACGTTATAGTAGGCCTATAGCCTACTTTATAAGTAGCCTAACACCTAAAGTCGGCTATCTGAAGGCGATTAGAAGCGGCACCATCTCCCCTCACGCATAGCGCAGCGCTTTCCTCTCCAGTCTCTCCGGTTCCGCCCCCTCTTCCATGCTGCTTTAGTGACATGACAAACTCTAATAAAGACCGTCCAACCACGGCGACCAGCCCAGTTTTCAACAAGTCTAAAATATTCGTGTTATAGGGTATGCGTCTTCATTTCGCCGTGCGCAACGGTAAAAAAAAAACAAAAAAAAAACGCGGATATTTCCCCAAGCCATGTATCGAATTTCTACGGGATGTACAACGTCTAACAGGATAATCCATTATTTTTTGTAGCAGTGGTTTTCCTTACGGTCTTTCATAGAGGGAAATGACATACGTTATCTTTATGTTTTAGCTTTTTTGCCTACTCCAGCTTAGGGGAAGACGCACGTCAAAGTTCACCACCAAGTGAAATATATCCTATTTCGATGAACACATGATGACTGCAATCACTTTAGGGGCGACATATGGCATTGTATTGCATATAAAACGCACGACATAGAAATAGTGGTTGCCTATTTAGAGGTTTATTCAGTGAAATTACGCATATCGCCCTGTGGGTTTGGATGACAATAAACGCTTCTCGCATGTTCTAAGGAAATCCCCCGTAACCATTTACAAGTCGCCAAGCAAACACATTCTCACAACCCCGCAAATGTTCATTAGTTTGTGTTCAGGATCATGTTTCCTAGGTCTACACCGTGTTTCTGTGTTTGACAGGGGAGGTCCCAAACAGCCGATTGATCGTCTGTGTTGCAATCTCAGCAGCAACATCTTTTTTCTTATAATAATGGCTGCAATTACTTGAGGGGCGAAATACGCAATTGCATTGCACACAAAACATCATGACAAGTTGTCGTCTGGGGGCAGGCCAACTTGCTTCAGATTTATTCAGTGAATGAAACCAGTCGCATGCGTTCAGCTCGCCTGGAACAGGGCTTCGCCTTCGCGTCGCGTGTGTTCAAATGGGAACTCCCCTACCTAATGAAGTCTCCAAACAAACCTCTTCTCTCAATCCCGAAACTTTCCATTGAGTTATGGTTAGGATCAGTTATGTTTGTAAAACTGTTTATGTATGTAAAACTGACGCCATGTTTCCCTGTGTTTGGCAAGGGGATCTATTTCACTGCCTATTCGAATTGGCTGTTCTTCTCTGTAGCCACGGCTAAGCTAGCAATAGGAGACGCATTGTCTAAGGCCATATTATAAATGTCTACACATATACAATCAACTTGTGAGAAAATATAATGTCACTAAACATAAACCACAAAGACAAATTGCATTTAGAATGTATTTGGGCTTGAATTAGAGGAAATTATGTGCACAATCTCACAACGCCGATCCTCCTTTGTTTTGAAATAGTGACTTGCAACGCAACTTCCGCGTCTGGGTTTTCAGATGGAAATTACTCGGAAAAAAATGCACTAAGAGGGGTCGAAATTCTTAGAAAGGATTGAAGTACCACATGTCTGCCACCCAGTGGAAAGGAGTATGGACAAGATTTTACACTCTATTCGACGTGACAGCCCACCTAATTCAATACCGCGACCTGTCGCAATTTTGCGACGACGGCAGTAAAAGGGTTAATACACAGGCTAGATATCGTTGAAGCCTAGGGCCCCCCACCTGCCAGGGGCCCTCAATATGCCAAAGGAAGGCAATAATTGCAGAACCTCTCTCTCTCTGTCTCTCTCTCTGTCTCTCTCAATTCATTTCCATTCAAGTTTGCTTTATTGTATAGTGCCAAATATTAAAGGCGTCTCCTCTCTCTCTCCTCTCCTCTCTTCTTTTTCTCTCTTCTTTTTCTCTCCCCCCTCTCTCCTCTCTCCCCTCTTTTCTCTTCTCTCTCCTCTCTCTCCTCTCCTCTCCTCTCCTCTCCTCTCTTCTTTTTCTCTCTTCTCTCTCCTCTCCCCCCTCTCCTCTCCTCTTCCCTCTTTTTTCTCTTCTCTCTGTAGAGAAAGATGGTCCTGATAAGAAGCGCACTAAAAAGGAGGCAGGAGGAGGTGGCACTAATAAGAAGACGACCTCCTCCACCACCACCTCCTCTTCCTCCACCTCCTCCGCCTCCGCTTCCAATTCCACTTCCTCCTCGTCCTCCGGCAGCTTCCTGTTTGGGTATCCGCTCTCCGAACGCAAGCAGATGGCGCTGCTCATGCAGATGACGGCACGCGACAACAGCCCAGGTAACGCACACCGTACGCACGGACACACACACGCACACACACAAAGACAACAGCCCAGGTATAGCACGCACACACACACGCAGACGCAGACACAGACACGCAGACGCAGACACGCAGACGCAGACACGCAGACGCAGACACAGACACACACAGACAACAGCCCAGGTATAGCGCGCACACACACACAGACGCAACCAGTGGCGGAACAATTGCACACAGGGCCCTAGGGCAAAACACTGACAGGGCCCCCCCATATGGTCTGCCATGGTCACAATAGGGCCATCAATAGGGGCCCAACAACAAAACAGAAGGGCCCTGGGCCCAGGGGCAAATGTCCCACTTGCCCCCCTATAGCTCTGCCCCTGGTGTTTTTTTCTCCTGTCTCCTCTCTGGCTTCCTCAATCTGTCTGCAATTCACCCCATGTCCTCCGCTCACATGGTATTGATCCTCTCCTCCTCCAGACTCGACTCCTTCCCACCCTCCCCAGACGCCCCAGACGGCGGTGCAGAAGAAGCTTGCGGGGGGCGGCGGCTCAGCGTCGTCGTCACGGCGACAGGACAAGGTCAACAAGCGCAACGAACGCGGCGAGACGCCACTGCACATGGCCGCCATCAGGGGCGACGTCACGCAGGTGAGGCAGCTCATACACACTAGTATACTCATGAACAGCCATCCGGGTACTTTGCAATTAAATTTGCGTTACGCCCCTTTATGGGTGAAAACAAACCGAATGTCTCATTGACTTACATGCTACATCGGCTAACCTAAATGAACAGATTCCATGCTTCAGCCACGGCTGTTTGGCTATAATATTTGAACAGCCGACAGCACAACACGTTTCGGCATGTTGCGCGTGAACAACGCTTGTCTACAGGTCCGTATCTTTCGTTTATTGAACCCCAACATTACCAATTGACTTGTATGGGTTGTTTTCCCCCATAAATGGGCGTAACGCACATAGAAAACGTCACGCCGTTCATGAGTATAACTGAAGAGGCCATCTTGTAGTTCAATTGCCACATCTTATAATGGGTCTCAATGGGAGAAAAGACTACACGCTAGGATAACTGAAGAGGCCATCTTGTAGTTCAATTGCCACATCTTATAATGGGTCTCAATGGGAGAAAAGACTACACGCTAGGATAACTGAAGAGGTCATTGTTGTAGTTCAATAGCCAAGTCTTGTGTCGCATTCCCCGGCGGTAGGAGCTTCACATTATGTAACCAGGAGGCAGCTAACTCCCACTTGAAAGCGTTCCAACCAGCAATTCAAACTTGAACTATTTCTATCACTGTGCACCCATGCTGTGCACTGTCATTGCTGTGTTGACGTCACGATTTCGAAGTCGGGGTACTTCGATTAGGCTCCAGCTCGTGACTTGATAATTCCACTTCAACAGGCGTTCCAGTGCATTCAGGCGTTTCAACATGTAGGAGGTCATAAATATCCCATCTCCCACCCTCGGGGAATGCACCGTTATCATGGGTTTCAATGGGGGGGGTACTACACGCTAGGCTGCCTGAAGAGGCCATTCTTGTAGTTCATTATCCACATCTTGTAATGAGTTTCAATGGGAGAAAAGACTACACACTAGGCAAACTGGGTTGACAACGTGGCGAGTTGTAAATGCCATTACTCATTGGACACCTCTCTCTCTCTCTCTCTCTCGCTCTCTCTCTCTTTCGCTCGCTCGCTCTTTCTCTCTCTCTCTCACTCTCTTTCTCTCCCTCTCTCTCCCCCCCCCCCATCTCTCTCTCTCTCTCTTTCGCTCGCTCGCTCTTTCTCTCTCTCTCTCTGCAGGTGAGGCAGCTGATCAGCCTCGGAGCTGATGTCAACGTCAAGGACTTCGCAGGTGAGGATACACTCACACAGCTGGAAACCAGTGTTAATTTCGTGACGAAATATTTTCGTCATAAATATTCGTAACGATTGTTTTTCCCCTGACGACAATACAACGATGACGAAAAAAACAGCATGCGTTTGTACGAAAAATATAACGATATTGATTAATATTTTCGTCAAAAAAATAAAAATGTGACTACAATACCACCCGAGACGAAAACCAATAGGAAGCATTTTTGTTAATATGTCACTGAAACATTGGAAAAGAATTGCCTGCTATTTCGCAAGTCGCGACCCTCATCTGCTCCGCGTCTCCTCCCTCCTCCCCTCCCTCACACACACACGCAGCAGGCACAGTGACAGGCAGTGGCCGTGACCCTTTTTTAACAGCAGTAGCCTACTTTTCAGTGCAATCCTGGCTGGAAAAAATATTGTTGCCCATTTATCCATGACGAAGAAGTTTAAGCAGTCATGAAATAGGTGGTGGTGCTGTCGCACAGTAGCAAACATCTTTCTCTGCATTTTTGTGGAACTTCTCCACTCCCTGCGCTTTCAAAAACCTGCTACCCGACGGTCGTTGTCTGATCTTTTTTCAATGTAGGCTAATGTAAGGGTCTATAGGCAAAAGCCTTCTGATAAGAATCACTTTAGTGCCGATCGCAAAGGATTTGGAAGTGTGGAGTTTTGCGACTTGTTTCAGTCAAGGACACTGAAATAGGAAGTGAACGACCCTACCACGCTTTCAAATGAGTTACTGCAATAACGTCTTGCGAATGCATGCAACCATGGACACAACCATGTCAACGCGAGTGCGTGTCACGTGCCATCACAACTTTGCATCAAGCAAATAATATGCAACAGCTTGCAATACGCGCACGAGAGACGTCTTCCAACAGGTGCCGTGTAACGCCTGCATGCACCTACTGCACCCCGCGACGCTCTTGATTACTGGTATACCCACAAGTAGGCTATTTTTTCATAAAGTCCCGTTTTCCCCCGAAGTCGTTCTAAAATATCGACAGAGATTTATGAGTGTCACGGCCTTGATTTTTTTTACACATTGGGCTTATAGGATACTCTGGCAGTTTTTTTTTCCATATTTTCTTATTAGCCTACAATATGTTATTTTAATCATTGATTTCCCCAAATGGTATTTTAGTTTGACAATTTTATAGAGAAGTGTAGACAAGAGGAAATAATGTAATAGCCTATTTTAGTCGACTAAAATTATTTTAGATTTCGTCGACTAAAATTGTATGAATTTTAGTCGACTAAAACTAGACTAAAACAAAAATGATTTAAATGACTAAATTGTGACTTAAACTAAAATTAAATTTTCGTCAAGAGACTAAAACTAAAACTAAATTAAAAATTCCTGTCAAAATTAACACTGCTGGAAACATACACCTGGATACACAAAAACACACGCGCACACACCATAGTTTACATGCACTTGCACGCCCACACACCTACATACACACACATACATACACATTTGGGTCGACGTCATCGTGGCGTTGTCTCGACATTAACATCAGCGCTAAAGACATCAGGAGTGGGCGGGAGGGCCACTGACCATCTGTCTTTTCCTCCTCTCCTGTGATTGGCTAGGCTGGATGCCGCTGCATGAGGCATGTAACCTTGGCTACCACACACACACACTTGTCTAGACATTTACATCAGCTGACCGCGTCTCTGTCTCCTGATTGGCTAGGCTGGACTCCGCTGCATGAGGCCTGTAATCTTGGTTTCTACGAGGTGGCGAAGGTTCTGATCTCGGCGGGGGCAGAGGTCAACACGCAGGGCCTGGACGACGACACACCACTACACGACGCCTCCAGCAGCGGACACAAGGAGGCGAGTACACACACACACACACACACACACACACACACACACACACCACTACACGACGCCTCCAGCAGCGGACACAAGGAGGTGAGCACACACACACACACACACCACTACACGACGCCTCCAGCAGCGGACACAAGGAGGTGAGCACACACACACACACACACACACACACACACACACACACACACCAGTGCTTTACACTAACTTTTTCGCTTACCAGCCATTTTGGCTAGTGGTTTTCGTGACTCACTAGCCATTGGGCCTTTTCACTAGCCATAATTTTCTTAACCATCATAGCAGCTTTAATGAATTATATAATAGGCTGTAATAATGTAATGTAGGATAATATAACATAATATAACATAAAATAATATAATATATTATATTATATTATATTATATTATATTATATTATATTATAATATAATATAGGGTCTAATAACTAGAATTGTTGTTAATTGGTCCATGCATGCATGCTATAAGAACAGATTAACTCATCTGAGGAATTGCATAGCCGTGCAGAAACACCAAGCACAGTGTTGTGGAAGGGCACAAATGTAAGCTACATGAGAGCAAAATATTTCCGTCTTTGATCTGAAGGGCACTTTCGATGCGCAAAGTAGATGGTGCAAAGTCATTGCCAAGCTTCGCATGTCCTCGGTCATGGATGTAGAATAATACCTCTTCTGGAATATTTTCTCATAAAAGTAGGCTATCTAGGCCTACTAGAAGGCACACACATATGCGGCCGGTAACTACAGAAGGAGCTACGACTTCCTATCATTCCGTTTAATATTGAGTTGTTTAAAAAATATAAACGGACGCAAAGCAAGATGGGCACATGCGAAGGGACATGGGACATGATTTTGTACTGTCTGGAAGGCTACTACTGCGCGTTGTTTAAGCCCCGTTTGACAGTCGGGAACAACGGCACAAGAAACATGGAGGAATATTAAGGTATGAAGACATACAGGCAAATCAGAAAATGATTTAAACCGAACATTATTAATGCCGCATGTGTCCTTGTCTTATCACTGCGCTAATTAGTCTCAAGACTTTCTCAAGACTGAGGTGTTCTCCTCTCGCCTTGTTCATTTAATGTCCACTACTACTATGCATTGTACTAATGACAGATTCCAAAACAGGTCAGTTGAGATGAACTTCGCTACTTTATTTTCACGTGAAGGTTTTCAGTGGCATTTCCAAACGCGCGCTGATGTGCCGGTAGCTCGCTGCTGCCACTCATATTCGCAAGACTAGCTCTATCTGCAGATTCCTCTCCTGCGTGAGACACAGGTGACACGTGACACAGGTGCTTCATGGGTATTGTAGGCTCGCGAAATCGCATTGCATTGCGTTTGTAGCAAAGACGGTCCGAGGGAAAAAACTACAAAATGCGGTGCCTCATCATTTAGAATAGTGACGGACCCGCCAGAATGGCTAGTGAACCTTCGGTATCTACTAGCCAACGCCGACTTTCACCCGCATTTGGCTACCTGGCGTGTGTTAGTGTTAAGCCCTGACACACACACACACACACACACACACACCACTACACGACGCCTCCAGCAGCGGACACAAGGAGGCGAGTACACACACACACACACACACACACACACACACACACACACACACACACACACACACACACACACACAATGCTGATTTAGCAGTTGTAAATGGGGAGAAACAAGGATATGCAGCGCTGAGCTCTAGCTACTCTAGGGGTGGGTATTGGCAAAGGGTTCACGATTCGATGCGCATCACATGCGACACACATGCCACGATGCGATACTATCACGATGCATTGCGAGTCATGTACTACTGTGATGCATTGCGATATTTACTTCAGTAAATGTGTAAAATACAGCTTATTTGTCAGTTGCTGTGTCGCTTTCTTAAGTCAGTTCATTCTATTTAAGCATTCTATCATCTGGGAGAGAGCTTACATCACAACAGAAATATTACCTATTCTCTACTGAACAAAGTAACCCGTGGCAAATCGAATTTTATTGTTATCAAATAATCAATTGTCATGACTCCATGCAGTATATTGAGAAAATAAGTATCACGATACCTTGTCATGAATCGATGCATTGTATCGTGAGAGTAAGTATCGCGATGCATCGATGCAACGATTATTTTGCACACCCCTAGCTACTCGTCCTGGTCGGACAACATCACTGGTTAAGATGAGATGAACAATCTCCCCAGCTAGCACAGACTAGCGAATCGGCCGATTAGCTTTTCTTTTTTCGAGAGGACTTAACTTTGTTTGTAAACGTAAATAGTTTGCAAGACGCCAACACGATGATATGGTGAAATGAATTAATGAAGCTGCTTTTCCATTCTATCTCTGGCTGTGTGACAAACGTTTTTACCTTGTAAATGTGTGTCCTGAGTTAATTTTGTGTGTGTGTGTATATGTGTGTGTTCAGATTGTGAAGCTGCTTCTGCGCCATGGTGGCAACGCGTTCCAGGCTAATAAGCTGGGCGAGCGGCCGGTGGACGTGGCGGACTCCAAGGAACTGGAACTGCTGCTGAAGGGGGAGATACCACTCTCAGACGCCGAGGAGACCAGCTCATGTAAGACCTGGAGTGGGGTGTATGTGTGTGTGTGTGTGTGTGTGTGTGCGCGTGCGTGCGTGCGTGCGTGCGTGCGTGCGTGCGTGGACTGCCGCTCTCAGACGCAGAGGAGACCAGCTCATGTAAGACCTGCGTGTGCGTGTGCGTGTGCGTGCGTGTGTGCGTGTGTGTGTGTGTGTGTGTGTGTGTGTGTGTGTGTGTGTGTGTGTGTGTGTGTGTGTGTGTGTGTGTGTGTGTGTGTGTGTGTGTGTGAGGACTGCTGAGCTCCGACACCGAGGAATTTTGGAAAGAAAGTGCTTATTGACCACTTATAAAGTGCAAGACATGACGGGTGACAGTGATGGACTGGTAACAATGTCAGTCTGTAAAATGTCTTGTATGTGTCTCGTCCTGACAAGGTATAGAGAGCAAACGTAATTTCATTTCCCTTGTATGTCTTGTGCATATGAAGAAAAGAAAGTGACATTAAAAGCTGACTTGACTTGACTTGACTTGACTAAGCACTTTACACAGCGATACAATATCCAGAGATATTCTATAGAGATATGCCAACATAATAGGTTTCTATGGGCACCTAACGCGACCAGGTTCCGGTCTGCCTAAAGGGGCGTGTCATAATGCTCCTACAATGAAAAGAACAGTCCTTAGGTCTGCCTAGGTCTGCCTAAAGGGGGGCCATAATAGAACCAGGAAACAATGGGCCAATGGAACCTCTCTCTCTCTCTACTCTCTCTGGCGTATCTTTAAGTTAATATTTTTGGGGGGAAAACTGTGTGTAGTCAAATAAAAAGCGTTCTGCACCCTGTTTCTCGAAAGCATCGTCGCTAACCAGTTAGCAACTTACTAACTTACAATGGGAAATTGCATTGCAACCAAGTAAGTTGCCAACTTGGTTAGCAATATTGTTGTTGAGAAATGGACCCCTGATTGTTGTTGTTGTTGTTTACTGTAGACTCTGAGGACCCGCCCTCCGTCAACCCCTCCAGCGTTGACGACGACAACATGGACGACTCCGATGTGGAGAAGGACTCGGAACCCGGCAACAAGCAGCAGCAACCGTCGTCATTGGCAACGGGGGGGACGAAGGCCTCCTCTTCATCCTCAGGTGGCCTGGACGAGTACGAGTTCAAGGACGAAGAAGAAGAAGAGGAAGAGGAGGAGGAGGAGGATAAGAGGACTAGAAGGAGAAGAGAAGAGGAGGAGGATAAGAGGAGTAGAAGGAGAAGAGAAGAGGAGGAGGATAAGAGGACTAGAAGGAGAAGAGAAGAGGAGGAGGATGACGAAGAGGAGGAGGAGCAGTTGAGCAAGGCGCTGAGTGACCGGCGGAGGCGCCACCTCCTGCGGCGAGACCTCCCTCGTCAGGACGAGGAGGCGCAGCCGAGAGGAGGACGCAACCACTACACCTCCTCCAAGCAGCCTGCGGGCAAGAGCGACGCCACAACGCCCAACGCCAACGCAACCTCCGCAAAACCCAAGAAGTCCAAAACGACGGCGACGGCGGCGGCAACGCGTGCGTTCTATTGCACTTCGGACAGCTCTAGTGATGAGGGCGACAATACCATGACGATGACACCCACCGCGGAGAGGGAGAGGCAGAAGGAGAAGGGGTCTTCTCCGCCGCGGACAGAGTCTGAGACGAGCAGGACTGCCAAGTCGTCAGAGAGCAGGAGTCATAAGAAGGAGGCTCAGCAGGGAGGAGGAGGAGGAGGAGGAGTGGGCTCGGACCTCGTCAAGGACAAAGGCAAGGTGAAACGGAAGAGCAAGAGCCAGAGCAAGAACAAGGAGAACCAGGAAGTGTTGTCACGTGACGACGGCAAGGAGAACAGCGCCAGCAAGGCGGCCATGATGCTCTACTCCTCCACCTCCTCCACCACCACCTCCTCCGAGAGGGAGGTGGCCGCCGTCGTGGACAAGGTTAGCAGAGGAGGAGGAGGAGCAGGAGGGGAGGAGGACTCCCACTTCAAGATGTCCTTCAGCCCCAAGGACGACTCCTCAGTGCATCTGTTCCACCTCTCTGCCGTGGTCAAGTCTCCCAAGCTGAGTGCCAACCACAGCCTTCAGAACCCCGCCACCACCACGCCACTCAAACAGGACAACTCCAAGGCCTGCGCTACCCCGGCAACCACAGGTAGGCCTGGCCCATATGACCATATGTACAATACAAACGCAGAAAAAAAGTTGAGACCACTACAAAATTATATTTCTCTGATTTTACTATGAAAATCAGGCTTATAAAGTTAATATGATGTTATTTTCTTTGCCTTTTTGAGGTCTGGAAACATTGCATCTGTTGTTATTTAGAGCATTTGCGGAAAATTATAAATTGTCAAAATAACACGTTTCATTCGATATTCGGAGGAAATGTAATTGGTAGTTTATAGAATGGAATACCTTTGCTTGATTTACTCAAACGCATACCTATCCATAGTAAAATAAAGCAAACTGGGGTGCATTTCTCGAAAGCGTAGTTGCTAACTACGGTAGCTACTTTGTTTGTTGCAATGCAATTTCCCATTGGCAACTACCCAAGTTGCTAACTGCTAACATCTATGCTTTCGAGAAATACCCCTGAACATTTCGAACTTCGAAGTAGTCTCAATTTTTTCCACGGCTGTATATCCTTATCGTGATAGGGCATGATAGACACTTTTCTTATCCTCTATATATAGCTGAAAACATATGTTATTGTGATATAAAGTAAGATATATTGACCAAACCGAGGCAGGGCTGGGCAATATAACAATATATAAAAGTGTCCAAGTTCATCACCATAGAAACGATAGAGAAAGGGGACACGATAAAGAAAATAACTTTAAAACATTTGTATTGTGGTATATTGTGATATCGTTATCATGATATCGTTATTGTGATCTAAAGTAATCCATAACATGAGGTATGTTTTTTTTCCAGCACTAGCGACAGGGGATGCAGCCTGCCCGGCGGCGGAGGGCGTGAAGCTGAACCACTGCGGCGCCGGCGTTGCGGACGGGGAGTACTGCCTGGAGAGCACCAGCAGTAAAGGATGCAAACACAAGGAGAAGAGCAAACACCAGCAGAAGGAGGTGAAGAAGGAGGAGAAGGAGGAGGAGAAGACCAAACACCTCCTGCACCAGAAGGAGCAGGTGAGAAACACAGAGCTTTGTTGCCAAATGAGGTATTACTGGGAAATTGTAGCCTGGTAAACCAGCGCCACCCGCTGGAAGCAGAAATTATTTCAGCTGCGAGTGGGTCTGGCCTCGGATCTGAGAACGTTTTGAACACTGTGCCCTGAGTCTGGCAAACCCAATCACAACGCAGAGATTTGTTTTGAATCAAAGCGGGCGGGTTTTGAGGGAGTGACGACGAATCTCGCAACACCGTTGGGAAAGCACATCAACGGCAAAGATCGCCGATTGGTCAGAGCGCCGGCACGGTTTGAAAAAACAACAGGTCGTTCTCATCAACAATCTTCGGAGGTATCGTTCATCGGGGCCAGACTAAATTACTCCGGTCTCACATTTAGGCTGGTTTATCAGGCTAGGGAAATTGACATTTTTGTTTTGTCTTTTTGCCACGAAACTGTTTTTGTCCTTATTCTATTTATCACTGTTAGAATTGAAAATATAATGAGCACTTTTTTTTATCATTGGCCATTTATCTTAAATTGGTTGAAATAATCACTAAATTAAAATTATTAGTTTTATTTTCCTTATTATTTCATTTTATCATTGACCATTTATTTTAAATCGTTTAAAATTATCAGTTTTATTTTCCTTATTATTTTATTTCATCTTATTATTTTTATTCTTGTTATTTTGCAGAGGGATCAGCTGGCGGCCATGATGGAGGGAGACGACGGCAGCTCCAGCCCCTTCAAGGACGCCGGTTGCCACAGCAACAGCATGGACAGCACGGACGGCTCGCTGAGGAAGACGCTGGACAAAGACGGCAAGGTGGTGAAGAAGCACAAGCTGAGGCACAAGGAGAAGGAGAAGGAGAGAGAGAAAGAAAAAGAGAAGGAGAGAGAGAAGGAGAGGGAGAAGGAGAGGGAGAAAGAAAAAGAGAAGGAGGGAGAGAAAGAAAAGGAGAAGGAGAGAGAGAAGAGCCGGAAGGAGTGCGAGGCCGACCGGAACCGGCACCACCGAGACCGAGCCACCAAGGACACCAAGGACGCGAGGAAAACGGACCAGGGTCAAGGCCAACGGAACGCCAGCGCTCCGGAGTTCGACCGAGAGTTCTGGAAGGAGAACTTCTTCAAGAGCGATGAGAAGGAGGAGCTTATGTCCATGGGGAAGAACAACAATAGCAGCAGCAGCAGCAGCAGCAGCAGCAGCGACTCCTCACAGAGCGGCACCTCCTCCACCCAGAAACCCCCTACCTCCTCGGAGATATCGCCCCCTGCTGTCAAGGAAGAGAAGGGCGCCACCTCCATTAAAGAGAAGCATATTGGTAGTAGCAGCTCTAGCGGCGGCAAGGACAGGCGACCGAAAGAGGAGCGGGAAAAAGAAAAGGAGAGGTCTGTGAAGAAGGAGAAGAAGGAGACCGCCGTCTGCAAGGAGGAGAGGAGGGATGGAAGGGAAGGAGCGAGAGAGGAGAGGGGGGGGAGCAGTAGGGAAGGAGAGAGGGAAGCGGAGGAGCGCGTGTTGTCAGACGGCCTGGAGGACTCCTCCCAGCACAGCGTGAAGGAGGAGGCCGAGGAGAAACCTGTCGCCGCCGACCACCACCATCCTCCAGACCAGCAGGAGGCGCCAGAGAGAACAACAACAACAACAACCACCTCCTCGACCCGCGACAAACCAGAGAAGAAGCCCACGACCACCTCCTCCTCCTCCTCCAAGGCAGACCGGGAGGCCGACAAGTCGACGGATAAAAAACATCCCGACAAGGAAAAGAAGATCAAAGCGGAGCACTGCCCTGAGAAATGCGACCCGCTAAGCTCCTCCTCCTCCTCGGACCGGTGGAAAGACCGGGAGAAGACGACGACGTCATCGTCAGGTGGTAGTAGTGGCGGCGATAAAAACAAGGAAAGCGAAAAACTGAAATCAGTTTCGACGCCAGCGAAAAAGCACGAGGAAAACCGTAAGAGCGGGAAGGAGAAGCCGGATCGGAAAAGCGAGAAGGAGCGCCCCGAGAAGGAGCACGCTGCTGCGGAGCACCGAGACCGAGACAAGACCAGCTCCGACAGGAAAGCCAAAGGCCCCGAGAAAACAACAGACCACAAGGAGAAAGAGCGAACCAAGGAGAAGGAGAAAGAGCGGTTGGTTTCTTTTCTTTGTTGATATTAGCAGTACAATTGCTAGCATTACATTGGGGATTAACAATAATTATTATTTTAATATGCACTCATCTCAAATATACCTCTTCAAAATGTAATTGTGTCATGTCAATAAAGCTCTAATGAATTGAATTGAAACTGAATTGTTAGGGAGAGGAAGAAGGATAAGTCTAAGGAGAGCTCGTCCTCGTCCTCCTCGTCCTCTGGCTCCAACCTGAAGCTGCTCCTGGACGATAAGAAGGGCTCCTCATCCGAGAGCAGCAGCCGGGGAACCAGCACCCCCTCCAGGCAGAAGGAGGACACCACACCCCGGTAGGGACCTGTACATGACACTAGCTCAGTGGTTCTCGACCATAGAGGTAGAAAATAACACTAGAGAGGACACAGCAATTTGCGACAGCACTGGGAAATGGCAGCTGGAGCTTCCCAACTTCCGTAGGTAGTGTAGGTACTTTCAGGCAATGCAAGTCAATGGAGAACACGCCCACCCCTGTCAAGAAATTAACTAAAACTGTGTAAATATGAAGTAACACTTTAATCAAAGACCAGATTTGAAATGTCAGACTAAATGTCTACTTAAATCATATGAGTCGATAAAATACATTTAAAAATCAAATAATATCTTTTGTGAACATAGTTAGCAACACACTTCAACTATTGTCCTTGTATAGTGTGTTGATGGACATTTTCACATGATTAAGCCATTTTTGACAGAGGTGAGCCTCGTTCTCCGTTAATTTCCATTTCTCTGATCTACCTACAGATAATGGCCGTAAAAAGGGGGGCGGGGTCCTCTCTAGTGTTATTTTCTACCTCTATGTTCTCAACCTTTTTTGAAGAAACGCCCCCTTGTCCTCATCGCAAGTCTCCCAACTCTCCAATTGGCATCATCATACGACTGACCACGCCCCCTTAGTATTCAAAAATTAAATGGACTAATGCCCGCCAATGGCAACTAAGCACCGCCTCCTCTCAGCTGTATCCTTCTCAACGCCCCCCTAGAGCTCTCCAACGCCCCCATTGAGAAACACTACACTTTATTACATTATATTACATTACACATAGCTGAAGCTTTTATCCAAACCGATGTAGTTATTTAGGTACAGGGTATTGGTTACAGGCCCTGGAGCAGTGTGGGGTGAGGTGCCTTGCTCAAGGGCCCTTCAGCCATGGGTGAAGGTGGTGGCAAGGGTGGGGTTTGAACCTGCAACCCTCTGATTTAAAGGCCAGGGGCCACATAACAGAAAAAATCCTAAATGCTCATCCTAACTTAAGATAGGAACAGTAAGATAGGAAAAATCCTAACTTCCTATTACAGAACGACTTCCTAAGTCCCTAGCCGTTTCTTATCTTATTTTTGCCCCCCCATCCTATCTTAAATTAGGAATTCCTAACTCCTCTATCATACTGATTTTTTCGATTGGTCGTGTCTGTTTCTGCCATTTCGAATGTGCACGAGATTGATAGAATGTAACGACTTCACTTTTGAAGCGGCGGGCAGCCAGTTGTAGCCTTGGCTTCGTGTTGGGGATGAACGCAATAGCCTAATTATTAATAATTACGGACGAAAAAATACAGTGAATTTAAGGAGGGCGTTAATTTCCATCATTCATGTAGGCTACATTTGTAGCTAAGAATCCTCAAAAGTTTCCTCATAGCCGTGTTGTCAGTTTCAGCAGTTCCCGTCACAAATCTGCCACCTGAATGCTGTTTTAGCAATGTGCAATTCCCATGATCAAGTAGCTTATTCAAATCAATGAAACGGGCGACGAAACAAGTCACATCGACTGTCAGCCTAAACAACAACAGTCATCATTCTGGGATGCCTCCGTGTAGTGAACTAAAGACATTTTATTGATCATAGAAACATTCTTAGTTTGAATGACAGCGGGAAGATGGGAATTGAGGAAGGGAGAACAAGGTGCGCCTGCCTGTGTGACTGCACTGACAGAGGACGAGGGAGAGCGAGAGGAATCGGATCATCAAATAGGGTAACTTTTGAACAACGCTACGCAACCTAGAAATGCTAAACTCTGTTTAGCATAATATCTACACCGTTAACTTTGTGAGGACAAATGGATTAGTTTTGTGTAGGCCTAACTTGTCCTGTTCAACTCCTGAGAGGAGACTTTGGCGAGGGAGCGCACGTTGTGCTCATAAGCCTGTCACAACATCAGCACATAGGCTACGTGAAGTCCGTTGCTTTTTTGTTGGACGTTGCAAAATCAGTCTTTGATGTGCAAACCCCATGGTCAAAGTAGGCCTAATTCAAAGGCTACACTTGTTAATAGGAAATGTGTTTGGCTTTCAAACTATTTTCTTTTTTAATTTCTAAATAAAGGTAGGCTATATTGCATGGATAAAACAATGACAGGCTTCAAATGGTAAAATTATTTAGGCCTACATCAGGCAACTATGGAATTGTAGCCTGCCTGGTTGGGAAGCTACTGTGGTAACCGTACCAGTGCCATTCTTTCTCTCTTGAAAACAAAATGCTCCCATTAACCCAGGCATCACTGCTCTAGGTGTTTTGGTTTGATGCCCCATGTTGCTAACATTGTGCATAATGCAAAATGAAGCACCAGTAACAGTGGTATCCTGAGTTTAGGACAGGGTGTATGGTCTCCTAACTTAGGCATCCTAAGTTAAGATATTCCTAACTTAGGATGCTTCTGGAATGGCTATATTCCTATCTTAAGATAAGATAGGATTTCTTCCTAAGTTAAGTTAGGAAACCTCCTTCTGTTATAGCAAAATTCCTAAATCCCTTCCTATCTCAAGATAAGATAGGATTTCAGACTTAGGAAGTTTCTGTTATGTGGCCCCAGCGCTCTAACCATTGAGCCCTGACCGCACAAGGCTTCTCCAAGGCACAAGGGACCTACTTCTAGAATGCTGTAACCTATGGCAACCTACTTCTAGAACGCTGTAACCTATGGCAACCTACTTCTAGAACACTGTAACCCATGGCAACCTACTTCTAGAACACTGTATCCTATGGCAGCCTACTTCTAGAACGCTAGCCTGTAACCGATGGCAACCTACTTCTAGAACTCTAGAACATTTGCAGCAGTGTTTTTCTCTTCCTTAAGTCTTGCGACATGTTGTCCTGACTTTCTTTTCTGCACACCCCTACTTCCAGGACGCAAGACAAGGAGCGAGAGAAGGACCGGGACAACAAACGGGAGCGAGATCGGGACTCGGATCGCCACAACAGGGACCGGGATCGCGATCGAGATCGGGAGCGACACAAGGACAAGGACAAGGAGAAGGAGAAGGAGAAGGAGCGCTTGCAGCAGCAGCAGCAGAGCAAGACGCCCAAGTCCAACAAGTCGAGCGAGTCGGGCTCGGAGGCGGCGGAGCGGGATCGAGAGCGGGATCGGGACCGGGCCTCCAAAGTGTCCAAAGCCTCTCCGTCCTCGAGAGACGCCGCGCGGCCCAAAGAGAAGCGTCTGGTCAATGACGATCTGATGCAGACCAGCTTCGAGCGCATGCTCAGTCTCAAGGACCAGGAGGTACACACAAACACACACACACACGCGCACACACACACACGCGCGCGCACACACACACACACACACACACACACACACACACACACACACACACACTTATACACACACACACTTATACACATACACACACACACAGTTCAGGACCCCAAGGGTATTGCAAAAGCACATATATTACTGATTCTGTAACACAATCTTGGCCTCGTCAGGTAGTGTAGTGTAATGTGTAGTCTTTTCTCCCATTGAAACCCATTGTAAAACATGACTTTTGAACTACAAAAATGCCCTCTTGAACCTTTTCAGGTGGAGCAGTGGCACCGTAAGTACCTGGAGAAGATCAAGCAGAAGGAGCGCGAGCGGATGAAGCAGCAGCAGAGGCCTGGTGGCAGCAGCAGTGACCCGAGCAGCAAGCAGAAGAGCAGCAAGGACAAGGACAAGTCTAATAGAACCGCGCCCTCCTCCTCCTCCTCTTCGGCAGCGGATTCCTCCTCTGTCTCCGTCGCCGGCGGCAACAAGGAGCTCCTGCGGTCCCGGAGCTCGGAGGCGTCCGAGAGTCGCCACGACAACAGCAGCAGCCGCGACAAAGCGCCGCGGGACGCCACGAGCGGCGGCAGGACGTTGTCTCTGGATTCTAAAAATCTGTCGTCGTCGTCGTTTGGGAAGCTGGCGCCCTCCGCCGCCGCGCTGGAGAACAGCTTGAGCCGGTCGCCGCGGCCCGACAGCGAACGCTCTGCGGCAACGACAACGACCGCAACGGGCCTCATGTCCCGCTCTGTTTCCATGGTGTCCGTGGCCAGCTCCGAGGACTCGTGTCACGCGCACAGCACGCGGCCGGCCGAGTACGACTCGGACCTCAACCTGGAGGCGTCCGACTCCCAGCCGCCATTCCTGCCGTCTTCCCTCAGCTCCAACCTCCATCTGCAGTCCTCCAAATCACCGCTGGTACACGACAGAGACAGAGACAAAGACGCCAGCAACAGTCTTCCGGAGGCTCAGAGTAGCAGCAGCAGCAGCAGCAGGTACTGGCAGGTGTTCTTATTCTTAACTTATTTTTATGTAGCATTTTGTAAAAAAAATTTAAATGTGTGCAATATCTTTTTGACTTTTTAATTTTACAATTGTGTGCAATACTTTTTTGTTATTATTATTTTTAAGCAACAAACCTGTCAAGGGACAAAAGATGGAATTTATTATGGCCTTATGGCTACAATCTTGTATATTTTTTCATCTTCTTTTAAATGCTAGTCATATATGCTGCTGTCCCTTTGTTAAATAAATCAACGTTATCTATAACCTTTAGGACTCCCGTGTCCCTATCGGGCCGCCACGTGTCCCCGTACCTGAAGGCCATCCTGGACGAAGACGCCAGGCCTGCGCCGACCGGCGGCCGAGGGTTTGAGGACGCCCAGAAGTCCGGCTCAGTGGCCCTCCAACACCCCCAAAACGACGAGCTGAGGTCTCGGACAGAACCAGCAGGAGGAGGTGGACCGTCAGAATCGAGTTTGCTGCTGCAGGTGCCTGATACTCAGAGCCAGAGCCAGAGCCAGTCCACACCCACGCCGTCTGTTGCCGCGGAGACCGAGGGTCTTCCTCACCCAGAAGGGGAGGGTGCTGGTGCCGCCACTACCACTACCACCGGCCCACACGCCACACAGGTAATAACTTGGACCACCACCACTACCACCGGCCCACACGCCACACAGGTAATAGCTTGGACCACCACCACTACCACCGGCCCACACGCCACACAGGTAATAACTTGGACCACCACCACTACCACCGGCCCACACGCCACACAGGTAATACCTTGGACCACTACCACTACCACCGGCCCACACGCCACACAGGTAATAACTTGGACCACCACAACTACCACCGGCCCACACGCCACACAGGTAATACCTTGCACTACCACTACCACCGGCCCACACGCCACACAGGTAATAAGGTGGACCACCACCACCACCACCGGCCCACACGCCACACAGGTAATACCTTGGACTACCACCACTACCACCGGCCCACACGCCACACAGGTAATACCTTGGACCACCACCACTACCACCGGCCCACACGCCACACAGGTAATACCTTGGACTACCACCACTACCACCGGCCCACACGCCACACAGGTAATACCTTGGACCACCACCACTACCACCGGCCCACACGCCGCACAGGTAATACCTTGGACCACTACCACTACCACCGGCCCACACGCCACACAGGTAATAACTTGGACCACTACCACCACTACCACCGGCCCACACGCCACACAGGTAATACCTTGGACCACTACCACTACCACCGGCCCACACGCCACACAGGTAATAACTTGGACTGCAATGAACTGCACTGTAGGCGCATTCAGGCCGACTGAGAACCGTGCTGGTTCCCGTTCCCTAATCACCTAATGTTGAACCGGCCGTCGTGTTCACGCCATAGATATTATCGTTCGCGAACCGGTAATTTTGTTCGCAATGTGAACCGCAAAATTCTAGGTTTTTCTCCGTGAACCGTGACAACAACGTGGCCGTCATCAGGTTCATCCGGGTAACGCAGTCACGTGCAGAAAATGTTCAGAGCCCGGTATGAAGGTTTACAGATAAGCACTTTAGTGCTGAACGCAACAGGTGCGGGTACCGGCATCGGTTCTGTCCTGGTCGGCCTGAAAACCCTTTGAGAGACTCTTAACATCGGACAATAACAAGGACAATCACTTTTACTGCACTGCGTGTTAGTGTGTGTCAGTGTGTTTGTGTGAACTGATGGAAGGCTGACTGCAGTAAACATATAGCACACACTTGAATACTGCAATGTCCAATAATGTGTATTGGCTCTCTGTGTATGTTTTGTATTTGTGTGTTTATGTAAGATGTCTGACACCTTAAAGGGGGGGTTGCAGGTATGACATCACGTTGGGGGAACTCCCCCAGCATTCTAAGGTTCTACATAGACTCCTATAGAGCCTGGGGAGCCCCCAACGTGATGTCACAATGGTACATACGTATTGTTAAGATGCTTAACCTGCAACCCCACCTTTAATTTCCCTCGGGATTAGTAAATGTTCTCTTCAACTCTCCTCTAGGTCTCGGCACCGGGGCCTTCGGCCGCAACACAGGGCCAGCTAACCGGCCAATCAGACGCCACTTCCACCACCGCCGTCTCCCTTGACGACCGGCACCCAAAGCCGTCGCTACCAGAAGGCTCCACGGCGACGGGAAGTGACTCCGCCCAGTCCGCGTCAGCGTCGTCCGATGACACGCCCCCGCCCCCGCCCCCCTGTGCTGACAGGATGGAGAGTCTGGCCGCCGCCATCGACAGCAGGGAGCTGACCGTCACGCTCGGCGCTCGAGTGGACATTCCGCTGTCTCCACGACGACCACTATCTCAGCAGCAGCTGACGACGACGACGCAGCAGCAGCAGCCGCCAGCCGCCACCAAAGCATCTTCGCTTCCGGGTTCCAGTCAGAACCAGCGGTCGGATCCGGCCCTCGATCCGCCGAGCGCCACTGCTGACCCAGCCTCAGAAAGACCGGACGCCCCGACGCCCACGACGAAGGCGGAGCTGAGAGACAGAGCTGCGTCGGCAGAGACGATAGAGGAGGCCAGGTCAGAAGAGAGGCTTGCTGCTTCGTCAGCGGCGGGTTCTAGAACGGAATGCACCGCCACCCCTCTGATGGCGAAGGACACGCCTCAACCGATGGACACCAGTGACACCGGTGACGTCACCGACGCTGCCACCACGAGGCCGCCTGCAGCCAGTGACGTCTCGTCCAGCAGCGATGTCCTGCTCCTCCATCACCCCCCGCAGGCTACTGCTGAGCCCAGCCCGCTGCCCCCTGGTGGCCCGAGCCTGAACTGCCCACTGCCCACGGAGGAGGAGCCTATGGAAGTGGACGCCCCTGAGACCACGCCCACCACAGAGGCAGCAGCCAATCAGAAACCCAGCAGCACTTCTTCTCGGGAGGCCACCGCCACTGCTGACGCCCAGCTACTGTCTACATTAGGACAGGTACACACACGCACACGCGCGCGCAAACACACACACACACGCACACACACACGCACACACACACACACACACACACACACACACACACACACACACACACACACACACACACACACACACACGAAACGAAACACAGGAGGGCATTAAAGAAGAAATCAGACGACAGGTTACACACAGACACACACACCATGCTGAAAAAAATGAACCATTCCACACACAAATGATTTGACATTTTTTACTTTTTATTAAATGATGGATTTTTTGGTGTCGTGACCAGGGGGGCAGGATTTGGCTGGTTAGCTTCGCCGATTAGCAAGTCACCATTTTCGCATTTCAGACATCCACTTCGCTAATGATGATTGGTGGGTGCACAACCTTTACAGGTCTGTGGTTGGGCACCTCCATGCATCCAATGCCCGTCTTCCATATAGCTTTCTGATTAACCGTAAGTCAGACAATAACGTGGCACGTAATTGGCTGTGTAAACTGTCGTCGGAAACGACTCCATCTTTGAAGCTGAAAAATTCGTTCAATTTTGGCTGAATTCACTAGCCTAGCATTTCCCATTGAAATGACTGGAGGCGGGACTTATTCACTCTCTCCAGTTCTTATACTACCTCCATTGTCGTGACAATATATCTCGAACATAAAATTGTCATCAATCGTTGCAGTTTATCACCAAAAAAAAAGTATCGCAATACATTGACAAGAGTCGATGCAGCTTATCACGATACATTGTCATGAATTGATGCGTCTATGTATATAATGGAAATAACTACTGCAGTACATTGTCATGACAATGTTTTCTTTTCCATGCCCCTAGTCTGCATCGGAGAGCAAGGCTGGCGAGGAGAGACGCGAGCTGCTGACGCCGCCGGGCGCTGCTGCTGCTGCTACCGCAGAGGAGAATCGGGCGCCAGCGGACCCCACAGACGCCGCCGAGAAGAGCCAGAGCTGCGGAGCAACCGTCGCCTTGGCGACCAGCTGCAGTGTCGCTATGGAGACCGAAGGAGGGCTGGAGGGCACCACCACCACCTCCACGGAGAGCTCCTCCCCCTCGCCGCTGTCACTGCCCGCCGTCGCCGTCGACAACAGGGAGGACGCGGACGGCTCGGGAGCCAAGGCCAAGGTTCCGGTGGCGGTGGCAGTGGCGGTTGGTTTTGAGAGGTCGGCGGAGGAGGAGGAAGTGGACCTGGCGCTGCTGCACCACCCCAGGAAGAGGAAGCTAGCGCGCGCCGTAGCGGCCGGGGCCTCACCATCCCTGCTCACCGCACAACAGGTGACACTCACATTCACCTTTGGCCTGGTTTAGATTAATGCCTTACTACGTACTTAGTATATACAATATATGCAGGGCTCTAAAGTAACTTTGTTTTTGTCACCAGCCAAAACGTTAGGTAGATGTTAATCTTACTAGCCAAGCATACACTCACTAATGGGTCAAACTGCCTACTAAGGTGTTTTTTTCTGAAGACCTTCATTGCAAAATTATGTATATCCGTTTTGGAACATTATTATTATTGTTATTATTATTATTGTACATTCTTATTGTAGGTGCCGATGTAAATTAGCCTGAGGCTAACTGGTGCAGTGCATTTATGTTCTAATTGTACGTGGTCCTTAATAAATGAAATGAAATTGAATTCATTAATTCTCATCAGGTGAGAGAGCGTGCGCAGCAGTCCCTGGCGTCCATTGTGGACTCTCTGAAGTTGGAGGAGATTGAGCCGTATCAGACGGAGAGGGCCAACCCTTACTACGAATACCTCCACATACGCAAGAAGATCGAGGAGAAACGCAAGGTACGAGATCTCCTCTCCTCTCCTCCCCTCTCCTCTCCACTCTTCCCCATTATGAGTACCGGACTGCATATTATTAATAATGTAAATAACTAATATATAACTACTCTCCTCTCCTCTCCTCTCCTCTCCTCTCCTCTCCTCTCACTCCTCTCACTCCTCTCACTCCTCTCACTCCTCTCTCTCCTCTCCTCTCCTCTCCTCTCCTCTCCTCTCCTCTCCTCTCCTCTCCTCCTCTCCTCTCCTCTCACTCCTCTCTCTCCTCTCCTCTCCTCTCCTCTCCTCTCCTCTCCTCTCCTCTCCTCTCACTCCTCTCTCTCCTCTCCTCTCCTCTCCTCTCCTCTCCTCTCCTCTCCTCTCCTCTCCTCTCCTCTCCTCCACTCTTCTCTCCTTTCCTCCCCTCTCCTCTCCTCTCCTCTCCTCTCCTCCCCTCTCCTCTCCTCCCCTCTCCTCTCTCTCCTCTCCTCTCCTCTCCTCTCCAGGTCCTCTGCAGCGTGATCCCTCAGCCTCCTCAGTACTATGACGAGTACGTCACCTTCAACGGCTCCTACCTGCTCCACGGCAACCCCCTCAGCAAGCTCTGCATCCCCACCGTGAGTACCATAGCAACCAGTGACCATGGCAACCAGTACCATAACAACCAGCCACTCCCCTCCTTATCATCAAGCTCTGCATAACCACCGTTTGTATAGCAACCAGTAGTACCATAGCAACCATTCCATTCCATTCCAGCCCCTGGAGCACCTCGGCCATAAGAGATGTAGAGAGAGGTTACCATGGCTACCAGCCGCTCCTTCCACACTAAGCAACCAGTAGCATAGCAGCCAGTAGCATAGCAACCAGCCACCCTACCTTACTGCACCTAGCAACCTAGCAACCAATAGTAGCTAAGTAACTTCCAGAATCTAGCTGGATGGCAACAGAACATAATACACTCAACAGGGATGTGTTGGCTTTTAGTGCCGTTTGGTGATAAAGCTCTTGATTCCCATACTTTCTGTCATTTCTAGTGTGATGTAATCTGATGTGTGTGTGTGTGTGTGTGTGTGTGTGCGCGCGTGTGTGTGAACACCAGATAACTCCGCCGCCCTCGTTGCCGGAGCCCTTGAAGGAGATGTTCAAGACCCAAGAGGTCGTCCGCATGAAGCTCAGACTGCAACACAGCATCGAACGGGTACGTCACACACACACACACACCAGACACACCATGTTTTTATAATGGGTTTCAATGGGAGAAAATACTACACACTAGGTTTTCTTAAGAGGCCAATAGTTTGTAGTTCAGTAGCCGCGTTTTATAATGGGCTTCAATGGGGGAAAAGACTACACAGTAGCGTCTCTGTGGTCCCTCCGCAGGAGAACCTCATTGTCTCTAATGAGCAGGAAGTGCTGTTTTGTAGTCCAATATCCAGGTCTTATAATGGACTTCAATGGGAGAAAAGACTACACACTAGGTTACCTGAAGATGCCATTTTTGTAGTGCAATAGCCAGGTTGTTAATGGCTGTCAATGGGAATAAAGACTACACACTAGCGTCTCTGTCCTCTCTCTGCAGGAGAAGCTGATCGTCTCTAATGAGCAGGAAGTGTTGCGTGTCCACTACCGCGCCGCCAGGACGCTGGCCAATCAGGCGCTCCCATTCAGCGCTTGTACCGTCCTATTGGACGCTGAGGTCTACAACATGCCCCAGGAGGTCCAGGTGAGACACACACACACACACACACACACACACACACACACACACACACACCAATCACGCAACACACACACACACCGAGGTCTCTCCAAGATAGCAATCGGGCCGTAGGCCACTACTTTACACATGTCTCTGCTTATCCGTCTAAACTGGAATACTTGTGTGTGCATGTGTGTTTGTGTGTATATGTATGTGGGTGCGTGCCTATGTGAGTGGGTGTGTGTGCGTGCCTGTGTGTGTGCGTGCCTGTGTGTGTGCGTGCCTGTGTGTGCATGTGTGTGCGTGTGCGTGTGCGTGTGCGTGTGCGTGTGCGTGTGCGTGTGCGTGTGCGTGTGCGTGTGCGTGTGTGTGTGTGTAGGGTGAGGATGGCAAGGCGTCTGTGCGAGATCGCTTCAACGCGCGGCAGTTCATGTCCTGGCTGCAAGACGTCGACGACAAGTTTGACAAGCTCAAGGTCAGTTACACACACACACACGCGCGTGTCCTTGTTTCACAAAAAACTCTTTAGTATTTAATAATTTTATTAATTTATTATTTATTTTCTTCTAGACGTGTCTGTTGATGCGTCAGCATGAGGCTGCAGCCTTGAACGCGGTGCAGCGTCTGGAGTGTATTTGTATTTTATTAAGTGTATTTATTTATTTTATTTGTGTATTTATGTATTTTCTTCCAGACGTGTCTGTTGATGCGGTGCAGCGTTTGGAGTGTATTTGTATTTTATTAAACGTATTATTTATTTTATTAATGTATTTATTTATGTCTTTTCTTCCAGACGTGTCTGTTGATGCGTCAGCAGCACGAGGCGGCGGCCCTGAACGCGGTGCAGCGTCTGGAGTGGCAGCTGAAGCTCCAGGAGCTGGAGCCAACAACCTCCAAGACCGCCACCAGCATCTTCCAGATCCCAGAATTCCACATCCCCCTCGTGGAGGTCAACGATGACTTCGACCTCACTCCCATCTGACCCCCACATGACCTCATATGACCCCCACGTGACCCCCGGGGGTGTTGAGGAGCCCTAGGGGGGCGTTCAGAAGGAGATGGCTGAGAACGGAGGGGCTGGGGGTGGGCGGAGCTCAATTGACTTTGAGCTGACCGCTATATCACCACCGGGGGCGGAGCTATAAAGGGGGGTGAGTTGGGGGGGTGAGCAGGGCATTTGTGCCTCTTATATAAAAGGTGGTGGTGGTGGTGGTGGGGGGGGGTCCCATTTTGACCTTGGCAGGCTGTATGGGAGGAGGGGTCCCCATCACTGTTTAGCACTGGGGCCCTGTAATGCCTAGGGCCCTATGGGGGAGCCCTATCACTGCTTTGCAGCTTACAAAGTTACGGAGCTATAGGGGGGCAAGCAGGGCATTTTCTCCAGGGCCCAGGGGGGCTATTATGACCGTAATGGGCAGGCTGTATGTATGTATGTATGGGGGGGGGCTGTCACCGTTTTGCCCTGGGGCCCTGTGTTGCAATCGTTACGCCACTGATCTGATCCCCCCCCGAACCCCCTTGAACCCCGACCGCCTGGCCAAGAACCTCCGGCGTCCGGGCGGAGGATTGGAACACGGAACGCTGTTGATGATGCATCACCACGGTGATGAGGAGCCGTGCTGTCAACTGGCAGGACTCATGCGGACCGACAGCCAACATGAAGCACTTGGCTGGAGACGGGGGTGTGTGTGGAACTGTGTGTGTGTGTGTGTTTGTGCGCGTGTGTGTGTGCGTGCGTCTGCACACGTGTGTGTGTGTGTGTGTGTGGGTCTGTGTGTGTGTGTGTGTGTGTGTGTGTGTGTGTGTGTCTGCGCTACGCACAGTAATGTACCACTCTATGACCTGTCGCACCTGAGCTCTCTCACACACTCTACTCAAAACAAGCAAACTGAAACATATACGCACGCACGCACACACACACACACTCTCACACACACACACACACACACACACACACACACACACACACACACACACACACACAGGGTGGCCAGTGGCCTCAAGCAAGCAAGGAGCTGGTGAGGGGGGCGGTCTTCCTAAAGGGCCCGGACCTCTAATAACGGGCCCAGTGAAACGGGCCTAACAGTTCTGAGGTGCCCAGTCTAACTCCTGTCGGCCCAGCTGGCAGCAGTTCTGCCCCCACTTCACCCCACTTCACCCCAGCTTCCCCCCACCCCCCATTGGTCCAGCCACGCCAGTCCTGCCCGGTCCGGTACATACACACACACACACTAATGGGCCCAGCCCAGTGGAACGGGCCTGAGGTCCTCTAATGGTCGGCCCGGCCCACTCGCCTCTCTGGCACTTGTTCTGTCCGAAACGACCTGATCGCACTTAAAGACCCCTCCCTTCCCTCCCGAGGGCCCCCTTGACCGCTCCTCCTCCTCCTCTTCACCCCCACCCCGAAAAGCTCCCCGCACCACCTCAAACTTACCCTGACCCAACCCCCCCCCCCCCAAACAGTCGTGGATATGTGGTGAGGGGGAAGGGGACAATGAGACACTGGGAGTGGTCAATGGAGGAGGGGAGGAGTCAAATGGGGGGGGGGGGGGGTGGGAAATGGGCTCTCATGCACTTCATGCCGACCGTCATAGGAACCTGTTAAAGGGTTAATAAAGGACAGGAGTGACTATTACACACGTACACGTTCTCCCTCTTATGAACCTGTTAAAGGGTTAATTACGCAGGAGAGGAGATGAGGAGGAGGAGGAGGAGGAGAGAAAATAGGAGTGGAGGAAGAGGAGAGAAAATAGGAGTGACCATTACACACATGTACAGATTGTGGCTCTGTCTGTTTTTGTCGTTTCGTTCCGTTTTGTTTTTAGTTTTTTGTGTTTTGTTTTGTTCCGTTTTTGGTCTGTAACTTATTTTATATATGTACTGATTGTGCAGTTTGTACATAGCTGTGTAATTATTGTTTTAATTATGGTTTTCTTTTTTAAATGTAAAAAAAGTACATTTTAAAAGAATTGAGAGGAAAAACTGAATTTAATGAAAAATAATTGAACAAAAAAAAATTAAGAAAGGCGTTCGATCCTGTTTTTGATTGTAAAACTTCAAATGTGTTTTTTGTTGTTGTTTTGTTACAATGGACCAGAGTTTGGTTTATTTTTTAATATATTATCTCTATAGCTATCGTTCTTGTCCCCTGTCGCTGTTTGTTAGTTTGTTTGTTATCAGCTAGCCATTTGTGTAGTCTTTTCTTCCATTGAAACCCATTATGACACGGCTATTGGATTACAAAAATCGCCTCTTCAGGTAGCCTAGTGTGTAGTCTTTTTTCCCATTGAAACCCATTATAAGACACGGCTATTGAACTACAAAAATGGCCTCTCGTCTTACCTCTGCTATCTTTTGATCTTGTCCTCTGTCGCTGTTCGTTGTGTGTTTGTTGTTGCTTAACTCCTCAAGCATGTGCATTGTTTAAGTTCCTTCTTAAGTTCCTTCTCCCTCTCGTGTTTAACTTGAGCGTTATTTAACCTCCTGGGGGAGTAATTGTGAAATCTGGGCTCACTAGTAAACCAGGTTAAGTTCACCTTGAGGGGTGTCAAACTCAAATCGACGGAGGGCCAAAATTAAAGTCTGGTACGAAGTCGCAGACCGGACTCGATATTTATTTGGAAAAAAATTGACTTAAAAATGTGCCCGTTTTCTAATGGGCGTGGATGGGAGAAAAGACTCCAAGTGGCTCTCTGACTACTGTCATTATGTGTCTTTACCTTTAGAGGAGGGGGCATAAAAAAGAAACCTTACAAAATCAAAATAAAAAAGAAACCTTCATTTTACTTTTACTTTTACAGTTTTCCGTGTGAGATCACGAACAGTGAAACAAAAAACTATTTTTACAGCGTAATGCCTTTTTTGAACGATGGTTCTAAAAATAAAATATGTCTATTTTAATATTTTCTTGTTACAAGGACTGTACATAGTTGTAATATATAATTGAATAAATTTTATTGGTTGTGAAATTCAAAACATCTTGTTCATGTTCTGTGTGTGTTGTGCTGTTGTGTGTTCTGTGTGTGTTTGGGATGAGTTGCTATAGTAACACAGAGCCGTACCCGGACATAAACGGCTCTGGTAACACTGAGTGTGGAAATCATAGAGGTGGAAAATAACACTAGAGGTGACACAGCAATTCGCGACAGCACTGGGAAATGGCACATGTAGCTTCCCAACTTCCGTAGGTAGTGTAGGCACCTTCAGTCAATGCAAATCAATGGAGAACACACCCACCCCGATAAAAAAAATTGACTAAAACTGTGTGAATATGAAGTAACACATTGATCAGACCAGACCAGATTTGAAATGTCAGGCTAAATATCTACTTAAATCATATGAGTCGATAAAATACATTTAAAAGTCAAATTATATATTTTATGAATATATTTAGCAACACACTTCAACTATTGTCCTTGTATAGTGTGTTGATGGACATTTTCACATGATTATCCATTTGTGACAGAGATAAGCCTCCTTCTCCGTTAATTTCCATTTCTCTGATCTACCTACAGATAATGGCCGCTACAGATTGCCGAAAAAAGGGGGCAGGGTCCCCTCTAGTGTTATTTTCTACCTCTATGGTTGAAATGGTAGAGCAGGGTGATTTCTTTGGCTCAAGGGCCACATTTGGTAAATAGCCTATCGACCAAAGGGCCAGATGTCGCAGGCAACTTCCGTGTCAATAAGAAACGATATACACGGGCATAACTTGCTGGGGTTTTCGTTGCTGCACATAATGAAATACATTTACGTTAATACAGTAGCCTTGACTACACACACACACACACAAGTTGTTGGGTGAGAGAGACACTTTTAAAGAGTTGTCTAATATGCGACCTTGCCGCCTCCACTTGTGCTTGTTTCCTCGTACCAGGAAGTAATATGTCATGATGACATCACTGACAACAGCATTATATTTCAATATATCGCAAAAGCTCAATTGTAATGTAGGCGACCTCCCTACCCTCCCTGGCCACCAGGAGTGTTCTTTGCTTACATTCACTGTAGCGTTAAAGGACGTTTGAAAGGTGCGGTTGTGGCCTAGTAGTAGTTAAGGAGAGGAGATGGGCTTTAGATCAGAGGGCTGCAGCAGGTTCAAATTACCACCCTTCCACTCCAGACTCTAACCAATGTCCTGTATTAAAACCAATAGTCAAAGGGGCACGTTGGATAAATAAAATACAGAAGTAGAGTGCCCAACACGCAGTCATCAGAATGATAACACAGTGAACACAGCACAAAACGAAATTGCATTGATGCCTCACCCGTGCAAGGGGGCAGCCCTCAATGGCGCCCCTAGGGAGCAGTGCGGTGGGACGGTACCATGCTCAGGGTACCTCAGTCATGGAGGAGGATGGGGGAGAGCACTGGTTGATTACTCCCCCCACCAACTTGGCGGGTTGGAAGTCGAACCGGCAACCTTTGGGCTACAAGTCTGACGCCCTAACCGCTGGTTAACTTAGTTCTTTAGTAGCCTCTTCAGCTATGTGGGTCGGGAACTTGTGTCTCCAGAGCAGTCCTACATGGCCCCGGTATCATTTTAATGTTATGCAGTTTCACATTAAATATGATTTTTGTAAAGAAATGTTAGAAATTACATTTGCAATACAATTAAGTTATATTTTCAGGCCTGGGGGCCTAGTGAAGGTGTGGTCCGTTGTAAATGTTCAACATAGGCCTAAAGTGCAGGGGGAAATCCTGGTTTGTGTGCATAGTACGGCCCTTGGACGACTCTGTAAAATTTGAAGTGGCCCCTCGAATGGAAAAGGTTCCTCACCCCTGATAGTGGTTACATTCAGGATTCCTATACATGTATGCCCTGGTGGCGGCCTGCCCTCTGGTGGTAAGTATTGGTAAGGCATCTCTAGGTCCATTCACAGGCCAGTCCTCTCAATCAGGGGGTGGGGGGTGGGGGGTAGTGGAGATTTCACCTTGATCCCATATGTATGGTGAATATTGTGTGCAATGTTGGGGGGGGGGGGGGGGGGTTAGTGGAGATTTCCCCTTGATCCCATATGTATGGTGAATATTGTGTGCAATGTTGGGGGGGGGGGGGGGGGGGGGGGTGGGGGGTGGGGGGTAGTGGAGATTTCACCTTGATCCCATATGTATGGTGAATATTGTGTGCAATGTTGTGAGTAATGTAAAGTGAGTAAAGTAACTAGACACCTTTCCCTTTCGATCAATAAATGATACTCTACTACTCTACTCTAAATTAGACCACTAAAATATTGCACAGTTGGGGGGGCATATCTTAGCTGTATTGCCAAATTCATCTACAACATAATAAAACATTATCAACAGAGTTGCATGAAGTAGAAGTAGTAGTACTTGTGCCAAAATCTCTGCGGTAGTGTTTGCCATTCCACCTGCCCAACGTACTCAACTGCCCTCATGGTATAGTAGCCAGCAGGAGTACTCAACTGCCCTCCTGGTAGTGGGTGCGTTCCAATATGGGGCCTTTGCGCCCTCCACTTGTGTTTGCGGCCTCGTACCAGGAAGTAATACGTCATGATGACATCACTGACAACAGCATTATATATCAATATATCGCAAAAGCTCAATTGTAATGTCATTTTCTCATTTGTAATAGTCCCCAAAACATTGAGTTGCATGAAGTAGAAGTAGTATTACTCTTACGGAATCACACTAGTGGTAGGCCTGGACCACTGGTGGACAGCGCAGTAAATTAACACCAGCCAACCAGCCAAATGATGGCAAACAGTTTGGCTGGTAGAAAAGACCAACTTACTAACCACTTGGACCCATTTTGGCTGGTAATGAAAAATGTTAATTCATAGCCCTGTGGGATATATATTACATGGTTACAACTTTGTAATATCATACCACCAATGTTGTAGGCTAATTAAATATGTAAGAGTACTTCGACTTTATGAAACTCTGATTATCTATGTGTCTTGTGAATTGATAATTGACTTAATTCTACAGATCTATTGAAATAATAATAACAATTACTATTATTATTATTATTGAATTATTATTATTATTATATATTCAGTTAACTCAGCAGTCGGTTAGAGCCTGTGCCTGTAGGCCTAGTTCCCTCTCTGACATGAAGATCAACAGTGTAATTGGAATAGCGTCTCTATCCAATGTCATCTTCACGACGAGCTGGAACTCTATCAAAGCCAGCAGTTCGAAATCCAGCTGAGCTGCTCTGAGTCCAGATGTTCCAAATCTGTTGAGAGTGGGGGGCGCACACGGGATCACAGCATCGCACCATTGGCCGCTTACCTGCTGCGCGACCAGGAAAATTACGAACAATTACGCACGGATTACGTACAATTACGCACGAACGCGAACCGCACCGAACACAAAGACAGAACAACTGGCTCCCTTCTTTAAGTGACTGAGCATGATCCCCACATGAAGTACCATACTACACTACTACACATGTGACCTACTTTCATTTAAGGTAGCCTAGTCTTTAAAGTTCACGCTTTGTCTGCATACCATACTCGTATAGGCCTATCGTTCAGACCTGGACATACGACCCTATCCGTTTAGGAATGCGGAATCGGTGGTAGGCTATTGATTGGCTGACACATTTCAGCGCAAAATAATCAACAGGATGGGGGGGGACAAGTAGCCTACTACATTGTAAAGTGCTTGTCGTGACATGACCCATTTTCCATCGTTCTGCCGAGAATCTATCCTTTATCTTTGTCTAACTTCTTCTTTAAATCGGGGAGAGAGAGGAGAGGCACAGGAATCACGTGACTGACACCGCTTCGCAGTGACTCCAACTGGTTTCCGTTATATTCTGGGAAGATGGTCAGAGAAGTCGCTCAGAATAGGGGCAGGGTTTTGTCGTTTATAATACAGAAAATGTCGTTGTAAGCATGTTTGCATTGAAGCGCTAAACAAACTCTCCAAGGCGACCTCCAGAATGCGCCAGTCGTCGTAGAGTGTTAAAATGGCCATCATCAGGGAATTGAAAGTCTGTCTTCTTGGGGTAAGTGGAGAAGAAAAAAAACTTCCTTCGCCGGATTCCTGGCAGATTTCTCGCTGTCTGCGGTTCCGTGGGGGAACGTGAACAAACCGCGCCTGTTACCGTTACTGTCCGCGTGATTCTGCTGTTTTGGCGTCAGCTGTAATGTTCTAATCCGCAAACAACAAAACTTTTTCACGATTTTGAATAGCCTAATCGAGGTGGTGTTTACTGATCTGAGTACTAGCGCAGCCTATTTGGTAATAGCCTGTCGGAATTGCCTAATGTCGGTCTATTTTTGGAAGAAAAAAACATCTTCGCTTGGCGATACATTGTAGCATTTGGTAGGCCTAAAGCACATCGCCAGTAGGCTAGTGAACGCCGGCGTCTCTTGCTAGGCCTCGTCATGTTTCTGTCTCCATTCAGATGTCATTTTCTCCGAATGCCTCGAGATGCCAATCCAACATCCACAAGCATTACGTCACATTGTCAGGCTGCTTGTCTGGCCTCGGGACAGGCGCTCGAGCTGCAGAGCGCTTTTGTCTAGAACTAGAACTCTACACACTCTACAGGAATCCACGCAGCGTTCTGACTGGGGAGAAATTCTGTTCAGGAATTGAAGTGTTTTGTCAACAGTGGCAGTCTGGCCAAAGGCTTTGTGCTAATATTTTCCAGAGTCGCTGCGTTACGACAGTGTTTGTCCACAGAGAGCAAGAGAGAGAGAGAGGGAGAGGGAGAGAGAGAGAGATTATTGTCAATGTCTTGTAGGCTATGTTTAATTTAACTGCACATTGGAGACTGGTTAAACGCAATTTCAATCTTCTGTGATAACCCTGTTACATAGATCTTTGACAATAAAGTAGCCTACTTGACTTTAGGCTGCTTGGGAATGGAGTGAAAGCCGGCTGGCTGGTCAGACATAACGGGGTCATATCATATCGAGCGAGGGGAGAAATTCCTTCACCTGAGTGACCTGTGACCTGTCCTAACGTTCACCCTTTTCCTCTCCTTGTCTCCTAGGATACGGGAGTGGGGAAGTCCAGTATTGTGTGCCGCTTCGTGCAGGACCATTTCGACCACAACATCAGCCCCACTATCGGGTAAGTAGCCTATAAGGATGACGAGAGACAGCCCGGGCTCTAAATTCACTTTTTCCATCACCAGCCAAAACGGCTAGTAGATGTTAATCATGCTAGCCGCACACACCAACGAACGGATCAAAGTGGCAAGTAGGTTGCTTTTTTTTATGAGCCACACCAAAATTTGACCAGCATTTGGCCAGTTTGGCTGCTGTTCATTTCAGAGTTGTCCAAAGTAGAAGTAGAAGTATGTTTTACAAATGTGTAATTACAACACTAGATATTAAAGTGAAAACCATGTAATATCATCCCACTAGGAGTACTTTTACGTCTACTTTCATGTATGAAAAGTGTCATTTTCCCAGTCATAATGAATACTCAGAAATTGATGGTGGTGGTCAGTATTCATGAAAAAGGTAGGCCTAACATTTGCGAATGGGCAGCATGAATTCTGGGATGACATCGACAATCCTGGCCGATGGTTCCGTCTACTCAAAGCACAGGGCTTTCGTACACACACACAGACACACACACACACGCACACGCACACGCACACGCACACACACACTTCAGTAAGGCAAAGACTGAACGTGACTAATCCGTGGTTTTGTGTAGCAGTGTGTGTGTGTGTGTCTGTGTGTGTGTGTAGGAGAGGGAAAAGGCTTAGGTCATCATTTTGAGGGTAAAAGTATGTGTCTGGTCTGCACTGCTCTTGAAACTGCAGTCAGACCTGTTATCAGAGTTTAACCCTCCTGTTAACCCCCCCCCCCCCTTCTCAGCCAGACCTCTTACCAGAGTTTAACCCCCCCCCCCTCCCCCACTGTCTCAGCCAGACCTGTTATCAGAGTACCCTCCCCCCCTGTTACCCCCACCCCCACCCCCTCTCTCTCAGCAGAGCTGCCAAGCTGAAAAACAAACAACACACATAGTACATGTTATTGAGTATTGAGGCACTACAGGTATATGTAACTGAGGTGTTCCCAACTTCCCGCACAACTTTGTAATAACTAGTGTAATTACATTTGCAGAAAATAGGCTACTTCTACTTTATACAACTCTGACATTAACAGCAGCCAACCGGCCAAGTGCTGGTGAAATGTTGGTGTGGCTCATAGAGAAAACCAGCCTACTAGCCACTTTGACCCATTAGAGAGAGAGAGAGTGTGTGTGTGTGTGCAGATGGGGTCGCCGGCGGGCCTAATCACTATTTGCTGAAAATACTCAACTACATCATAGCAACACATTGCTATGACAGTGCCGAGAGCCTTAAGTAACAGATTAAGACATATCCATTACAATTTTGGATGACGCTAAGGGGTTAACATCTACTAGCCATCACATACATACATGTTATTGAGGCTCTATAATATGTAACTGAGGTGTTCCCGCACCGTCCGCCCCTTGGATCCCCAACTCGCCACCTCCTAGTCAACGCTCCAGTTTGGGTATGGGAGGCACAGCACGATACCGCCGCACTAAAGGACCAGTGCGATAGCTCAGCGCTACCGATACTGTATGAGGCTTCGGGAGGGAGGTTTACTAACGTTCTACTGATACTGTATGAGGCTTCGGGAGGGAGGATTACTAACGTTCCACTGATACTGTATGAGGCTTCAGGAGGGAGGTTTACTAACGTTCTACTGATACTGTATGAGGCTTCGGGAGGGAGGATTACTAACGTTCCACTGATACTGTATGAGGCTTCAGGAGGGAGGTTTACTAACGTTCTACCGATACTGTATGAGGCTTCGGGAGGTTTACTAACGTTCTACTGATACTGTATGAGGCTTCGGGAGGGAGGATTACTAACGTTCCACTGATACTGTATGAGGCTTCAGGAGGGAGGTTTACTAACGTTCTACTGATACTGTATGAGGCTTCGGGAGGGAGGATTACTAACGTTCCACTGATACTGTATGAGGCTTCAGGAGGGAGGTTTACTAACGTTCTACTGATACTGTATGAGGCTTCAGGAGGGAGGTTTACTAACGTTCTACTGATACTGTATGAGGCTTCAGGAGGGAGGTTTACTAGCGTTCTACTGATACTGTATGAGGCTTCGGGAGGGAGGTTTACTAACGTTCTACTGATACTGTATGAGGCTTCAGGAGGTTTACTAACGTTCTACTGATACTGTATGAGGCTTCAGGAGGTTTACTAACGTTCTACTGATACTGTATGAGGCTTCAGGAGGTTTACTAATGTTCTACTGATACTGTATGAGGCTTCAGGAGGTTTACTAATGTTCTACTGATACTGTATGAGGCTTCGGGAGGGAGGATTACTAACGTTCCACGCCGCACTCTGCTAGTTGGCCTCCGTTACACACAGACTTCAGGGGAGTTAAGGAAGAAGCTGGTTCAGTAGTAAGCCATTAATACTCCATCCCATAGATCCAATCACAATTGTGGTGCGGGGTGTTAACAGGTATGACCTAGCATAAGTGTACCTTGAGGTAGAGGTAAATTATCTAACAGAAGTAGCCTGGTTCTCAAGCAGACCCTCGTGCCTTTTCGCTCGACTTCTTGAGCTCACATTAGGGCCTGGGTGAGGCGAGTTGAGCCCGTAGTGCTCCGTGCACACCATACTCGATCCCACGTATCCAATCACAATCGGGGGGCGGGGTGTTAACAGGTTAACAGACGTAGCATTGTGCACGACAACACAGTAGCACATACAGTACAATACACACTGTAGTTACAACCAGTTGAGTCCAAATGCAGAGCTGTGCAGGCCGAACACAAACAGACGGAGAGCCATCAAATGAAGCAACAGGTGAGTGTGAGAGCACCCAGTGTTGCCAGATTGCCAGTTTCCCGCACAATTGGGCTGCTTAGGATGATCGTCTGGGTGAAAAAAGGGCATTTAGGTGAATTCTTCTGCACATTTATGACCATTGAAATTAGGGCTGGGCAATGTGACGATATATATCGTTATCGTGATATAAAAGTGTATATCGTGACCTTTCTCGTATATCGTGTATATCGTGATAGTAATTTTATCAATTTTATACAATTGAATATCATTTATTTATATCTCATGTTGTCACAATACACACTATACGTTAATGTAACTGTAAAAATAAGAATAAAAAGATCCATTTTAAAGAAAGGTTGTTTTGCGACATGAAAAAATAAAGAACAAATAAAGAGAATAACTGAAAATGTATGTAATTGTGCTATATCGTGATATCGCTATCGTGATATAAAGTAATCCATATCGTGATATTGTTTTTTTCCATATTGCCCAGCCCTAATTGAAATAAACAATTTTAGTTCAAATTGGGTGCAATTTAGTTGTTTCTGGTACTTTTTTGAGCTGGATATCATCAGTCTCATTTGGCAACCCTGACAGCGCGTTGCGTGTCCCAGCGTGTCCCAGCGTGCCTTGCAGGTGTGAGTCCTCCTGTAGCCTGGGGGGGGGGGGGGGGGGGGGGGGGGTATACACACGGTTTGGAAAGCCAGGAGCCACACTACTTATTTTAGATCATTACCTGTGTGTGTGTGTGTGAGTGTGTGTGTGTGTGTGTGTGTGTGTGTGTGTGTGTGTGTGTGTGTGTGTGTGTGTGTGTGTGTGTGTGTGTGTAGTGTGCTGGCACAAGTCTGGAAGTTACGGGCGGCAGCAGCAGTGGTGGTCTTTGTGCAGTTTACTTGAGTTAATCGGATTGCAAACTAAAATAAAACGAGTGGTAAAAATACAAACGAGGAGGAAAATCAGACCAGTGGAACACGTGGTGTGGTGTGGATGCAAAACAAGAAGAGGGAGTGTGTGTGTGTGTGTGTGTGTGTGCGCGCGTGTGTGTGTGTGTGTAGCCACATATTTTATATAGTGTGTTTTTTTATTTATTTATCATGATAGTGTACGTCTAACCTCAGAAGATGAGGTGCTAAAGCAAGATGAGTGTATAGCTTTCTACATGGAAGTATATCAAGCAAATACAAACTGAGTTACTGAACTTTTCCAAACAATTGATACACACACG
>NC_085872.1:45781487-45816487 GCF_034702125.1 Engraulis encrasicolus
ACGACCTAGAGAAAATCATATTACTGATGAGGACGATCTAGAGAAAATCATATTATTGATGAGGACGATCTAGAGAAAATCATATTATTGATGAGGACGACCTAGAGAAAATCATATTATTGATGAGGACGACCTAGAGAAAATCATATTATTGATGAGGACGATCTAGAGAAAATCATATTATTGATGAGGACGACCTAGAGAAAATCATATTATTGATGAGGACGACCTAGAGAAAATCATATTATTGATGAGGACGACCTAGAGAAAATCATATTATTGATGAGGACGACCTAGAGAAAATCATATTATTGATGAGGACGATCTAGAGAAAATCATATTATTGATGAGGACGACCTAGAGAAAATCATATTATTGATGAGGACGATCTAGAGAAAATCATATTATTGATGAGGACGACCTAGAGAAAATCATATTATTGATGAGGACGATCTAGAGAAAATCATATTATGGATGAGGACGACCTAGAGAAAATCATATTATTGTGTGTCTTGCTGCTGATTTATTCTAGTTTTATTGTTTGTTGGGTCAGATGTGGGCGCCGAGCTTTAGTGAAGATTCCAAGTTGCAAAAGGTTGGGAGCCCCTGTTATTGATATCTGTTGCCTGTTATTGATATCTGTTGCCTGTTATTGATATCTGTTGCCTTTGTTTAACCCATTGATGCTGGATGTTGCCTTTGTTTAACCCATTGATGCTGGATGTTGCGTTGCGCAACATTGGCCCTGGCGCCTGGAGCTGCATGATGCAACATTCAGGCTCATGAGATTTAAGACAATTTTATTAGTAAATCTTGGTATGTTAGAGCTGAATGAACACATTCTAATGCAAGATGAGGGTCTTAGCGTTTAATTGCAACTTACTGCATATTTCTATATGCTTCAGAGGCTAAGATATTAAGGATATTATAGGCTGAGGGCAAGTTTTCTTCAAAAGGGCTTAGGCATTCAGAAGCCTTTTATGCAGGTGCGTTAGGCATCTGTGGGTTAACCTGTTGAGACACAGCGTTATAAATTAGCTGTTACCAGAATGGCAATGACCGTAGTGCATTACTAAAGGCCCTGTGGTCTGTCATAGTAGAGTAATACTACAGTAATTAACATTTCAATGACTATTACAGCGTGCCACTGGTGGTACAATTATGGAATTATGGCGTAGCTACATCGCTACATCTGATCGCTACATGATCGCATTATGGAAATGCGTAATTTATAACGTTAATTGTGTTATTGTTTTTTTATATTCAGTGTATTTATTAGTGTATATTAGTGGTATGGTGTTTCTGTGTTTAGGCTATTTGGTTTGGTTGTGTGTGTGTGTGTGTGTGTGTGTGTGTGTGTGTGTGTGTGTGTGTGTGTGTGTGTGTGTGTGTGTGTGTGTGTGTGTGTGTGTGTGTGTGTGTGTGTCTGTGTGTGTGTATCTGTGTGTGTGCGTGTTTTGGCCATTTGTTTTGGTTGTGTGTGTGTGTGTGTGTGTGTGTGTGTGTGTGTGTGTGTGTGTGTGTGTGTGTGTGTGTGTGTGTGTGTGTGTGTGTGTGTGTGTGTGTGTGTGTTTTGGCCATTTGTGAACATTCCAAGTTGGTTTGGTTATGGCTGTGTGTGCTTTGGCCATTTGGTTTGGTTGTGTGTGTATGAAGGCATACGGTTATGTGGATGGGACCAAGCTGTGCCTATGCCTGTGTGTGTGTGTGTGTGTGTGTGTGTGTGTGTGTGTGTGTGTGTGTGTGTGTATGTGTATGTATGTGTGAGTATGTATGTGTGAGTTTACCGAGCGAGCATAGCAGCACTACTGCTGTGCATATTGAGCTTGAGCTTGCTGTCTGTGTGTATGCATGTGTCCGCCCACACGTGCATCTACGTGCGTGTGTGTGTGTGTGTGTGTGTGTGTGTGTGTGTCTAAGATTGCGAGTGACGTGTGTGTGTCTAAGTTTGCGAGTGACGTGTGTGTGCGTGTCTCAGTTTGCATGTCTGTCTGTGTGTGTATGTGTGTGTCTCAGTTTGCTTGTCTATGTGTGTGTGTTTGTGTCTAAGTGTGTGTGTGTGTGTGTGTGTGTGTGTGTGTGTGTGTGTGTTCATGTGAGAGTGACACATGCGTCAGCAGCCGGCTGCCTGTGGGTCAAGGGGCCAAAGTGTTCGGCCGCCTCCCCTTTCCTGGCTATGACATCACTTCCTGTCAGCAGCCTTGGGGGTTAGTGTGTAACATAGGGTAGTGTTTATATGTGTGTTCATGTCCGTGTGTGTGTGAGTGTGTGTATATGTGTTCCTGTCAGGTGCCTTGAGGGTAGTGTGTAACGTGTGTGTGTGTGTGTGTGTGTGTGTGTGTGTGTGTGTGTGTGTGTAACTGTGGTTAGTGAGGGAGTTGGAGTAGCTGTGTCAGTATTGATCTGAATGTAGCGAAGGGGGGTAGAGTTGCCCAGCTGGGACTCGAACCCAGACCTTCTGGGGTAGTAAACTGGGACTTGAACCCAGACCTTCTGGGGTAGTAAACTGGGACTCGAACCCAGACCTTCTGGGGTAGTAAACTGGGACTCGAACCCAGACCTTCTGGGGTAGTAAACTGGGACTTGAACCCAGACCTTCTGGGGTAGTAAACTGGGGCTCTGACCGCTACACCAGAGCTACTCCAGTGTGATGAGCCTGGCTCTTTGGTGTTATGGAGTTGCTATTGGTCTGGAGTAGTGTGTAGCTTGGGTTAGTGTACAGCTTTAGATCAGAGGGTTGCAGGTTCGAATCCCACCCTTTCACTCCCTATCTCACTCCATGGCCGAGGTGCCTTGGCGCAAGGCACCTAACTCCACACTGCTCTAGAGACAGTAACCAATACCCTGTACTTAAAAAATATCTGTAAGTTGCTTTGCATAAAAGTGTCAGCTACATAAGTGTAATGTAATGTAATGTAATGTTGTAGTGTTGGTTTGGGTTAGTGTGTAGCCTGGGTCACTGTAGGAGTTTTGGTTTGGGTTTGGGCGGTTAGTGTGGGAGTCTGGCTTATAAAGTATCTTAAGGTCTGTGTGTTGGTCTGAGTTATGGTTCAGATTCGCATGAAAGAAAGTTGTGACCATACTGCAATGGAGGAAGCTGTGGTAAAGGGGGGGGGTGTAGTGTGCTGTAGTGGGGGGTGGGGTGGGTGGGGTGTAGTTCACTCAGAGGGAACAGGAGAAGAGGATGTAAAATATATCATAATGTTTAGTGTGTCAAATGTGCAAAAAAGTAAAAAATCTGTAGGGGGGCAAAAACATACGAATGGCACTGTATATGGTGACATCATGAAGTGTAGTGCCACTGGAAGGTGCAGGATGGAGGAAGAGGCGGAGCATAGAGAGACCCAGCCAATCACAACCAGAGCACAGAGAGACCCAACCAATCACAATCAGAGCACAGAGAGACCCAACCAATCACAATCAGAGGCTGCCTGTGCAACACACACACACAAAATAGGAGCAGAGTATTCCTGGTTGAAGGTGACTGCTTTCATTTTTTATGGGAACCGTGCTGTCATCAGCTCTTCTACGACCCTGTGCATAGCCAGCTGATCAGCTTGTTGTAACCTGTTGGAGTATGCAACACTGCAGGCTTCTCACAGTGGAATCACACCTGTGGTGGGCCCATGTTCTAGAACACTGGTTCTCAACCTTTTTTGAACAAACACCCCCTGGACCTCATCATAAGCCTCCCAATGCCCCCTTGACTTCATCATGATCCTACCAACGCCCCCTTTAGTATTGAGAAATGATTATGGACCAGCGCTGGAGGTCAGCCGCCCCCTACCCTAGCCAGCCGCAGGATGTCACAGCACTACAGTGACATAGAAGTGAAAATGTGTCAGTCAACCCAAATCACACACACACACACACACACACACACACACACACACACACACACACACAGAGTTTATAACCCAGTAACATGAAAGAGGTGTGGATGGTGGTGCGCTAGGTTCACTTCCCAGTCAGTGATGTTATCAGATATGCAAACACACACACACACACACACACACACACACACACACACACACACACAGGGACATGCACATCTGTGTGCATGTCGTTAATATTTCTTTTTTTTTAAGTAAACTTCTCTGTTGATTTGCAGTTCCCCTCACTGACTAAGCACTGTGTGTGTGTGTGTGTGTGTGTGTGTGTGTGTGTGTGTGTGTGTGTGTGTGTGTGTGTGTGTGTGTGTGTGTGTGTGTGTGTGTGTGTGTGTGTGTGTGTGTGTTGCAGTTCCACTCCCTGGCCCCCATGTACTACAGGGGATCTGCCGCAGCCGTCATCGTTTATGACATCACAAAACTGGTGAGTTCCATTCCTTCCTCTACATTCTATAATCTTTTAGAGTTCCATTCGTTCCTCTAGATTCTAGAATGTTGGTGAGTTACGTACATTCCTTCCTCTACATTCTGGAATGTTGGTGAGTTACGTACATTAATTCCTCTACATTCTGGAATGTTTTACATGGGCTGTAGAGCATAGAATCCATTCCTTCCTCAATATTTTCCAACTTTGGGCCCAACTTAAAATGTTCACAAGGGTTCAGGGCCCACCTCTGACCCTATAAACTATACAACTCAAATAAATAGTCAACAGCAACATGCACGCGCAAATATTATTCTTTTTTTTAATAAAATGATTTCAAGGCCCACTCATGCATACCACCAGGGCCCACCAGGGGGCCACGGGACCCATTGTTTGAGAATCCCTGCTCAAGAACACTTGACATGGAATGTAGAACGTAGAATAGAATCTGATCTGTCTGTGCTGGATACTTTGTTTCAGTGCATCGGCGCATGTTTTTGTGGAAGTGAAGAGATTTTGTTGTTTTGGCGTGTGTGGCTAGGAAGACGTGAAGAGTTGTCCTTCATGTGGCTACTGTTGCATTGTTTGGCTGGAAAGACTTTAGTACTCCTCCAGTATTTGTTGTCTCAAACATACTTCCTGCACACTTCAAATCCTGTTTTATTTGATGTTTTATTGTGATGAAGACACACAATCCTGCCATGAAATAAAACACCAAAGACAACAGGAGAGTTCAGACTCGGACTGCAAACTTTCAGTCAACCTTTGTCCTGCACCTCTTCCTGGCATGAACACAATTTTCACCCTCAAAACAGACGCCATGCCCCACATATTCCTGTTCAAGTTCTCTTGTTTTTCAAAACTTAAATTGATGAGCTCTTTCCTCCTGTTTATTTTTTGGTGTGTGTGTGTGTACGTGTACATGTACGTGTGTGTGTGTGTGTGTGTGTGTGTGTGTGTGTGTGTGTGTGTGTGTGTGTGTGTGTGTGTGTGTGTGTGTGTGTCCATGCGTACATCCGTGCGTGTGTGTGTGTGTGTGCGTGTATGTGTGTGTGTGTGCGTGTATGTGTGTGTGTGTGTGTGTGTGTGTGTGTGTATGTGTGTGTGTGTGTGTGTGTGTGTGTGTGTGTGCAGGACTCGTTCCAGACGTTAAAGAAATGGGTTAAGGAGCTGAAGGAGCATGGCCCGGAGAACATCGTCGTGGCGATAGCGGGCAACAAGAACGACCTGGGAGACATACGGTACGGCGGCCATTTTTGTAGTTCAGTAGCCACGTCTCATAATGGCTGTTAAGATGGCAGCCTCCTACTGCAGATGGGGTCGCCGGCGGGACTAATCACTATTTGCTGAAAATACTCAACTACATCATAACAACATTGCTATGACAGTGCCGAGAGCCTTAAGTATCAGAGACATAGACATAGCAATTGTGATGACAGTAACGTTATAACATAGGTGCTGTGCTAAGGGGTTAAGGTGGGGGGGGGGGGGGGGGGGTGCAGGCAGCGCATAGACAGACAGCACACTTACAGTATGTATGCCACAGAAGAGAGTACACCCCTCACACATTTGCAGATTTGTAACTATATCTTTTCATAGGACAACATTAAAGAAATTTCACTTCGAAACAATAATTAGTGACCTGTTAACAACCGCTTAAATTTGTTGTTTACTCACAAAAAATCAAAATACAGCCATTAACGTTTGACAATGTTTGACACAAGTGAGTACATCCCACGTTAAAATCCTGCAAGAGTGGCTGAGAAGGGGTCTCGATATGAAAAGGGATTAAAAGGGACGTCATCTGTGTGCATTTCATCCTTGCCTTACATTGAACTTTTAAATTTTTAAGTCTGCACCTGTCCAAAATAGATGTGTGTGGGATTTGAATGAAATCCTATGGAGAGTATCATGATTTGCTTCAGTAGTCACAGTGCATGTTGACATGCATGTGTCTTTTTGTGAAATTCAGCTTTCCAATGTTGACGGCATTCATGCATCCCCACTACACCATCTAAAGCAAATTAGTTTATCTTGGTCTTGGACACGGTTCCAGTGATCCATATCCTTGGTCTGCTCATCTGTCTTGAAACCATGAGTGCCGTCACTTTTAATTGACAATCATTTCTTAATGATTATGGCGACATGGGCCCTACATTGAAAGAGAAAAAAAGAAAAAAACACAGAACTTCCAAAAGAGCATTTTTTTGTCCAAGGCAAAGGCACTGGTGCTCTGGCACCATCTAATACAGGGGTGTCAAACTCATTTTGGTCCGGGGGCCGCATACAACCCATGTGGACCTCAAGCGGGCCGCATTAGTAACATCATCGCAAAAAAAAAAAAAAAAACGTAAAGCAGAGGATTAGTGTTCAGTACTATCACGTTTTAAGTGTGTTGAATATGTAGAAAGCAATGCAATACTGATAATCCTATGCAAAATTTCCTTGACTTCATTCATTCATTGGCAACCGTCAATTAATAAAATATGGGACAGTTCATTTTGTCAGGGGGTCTGGGAAATTTTGAATTTCTTATATGTAATTTCCTGCATTTTCACGCATTCTAACATCCCGTTTCCAGTTTGAGCTTAATAGGAACCAATACAAATCCTATTATATTTATTATTTAATTACAACCAATACCAATACAATACGAATAAGAAGTATTAACATTTTATCTCTATATATGAGGTCTATAATATATGAGCTTTATGAAATACCTGTTACAGTACAAATTCACTATTTATAATAGAAGTGTGATGTGCACTTTACTACATATATACAGTGTAACATAGTTACCATTGGGTTAATGTCATGCAGGTTTCGATTTTGCCCCGAGGGCCGTAATTGCGCATTTCGGTTATTTCATTTAAAAAAAATATATATATTATTTTTTATTTTTTTTTAACATCCGGACCGGATGGAACCCGTATGTTTGACACCCCTGATCTAATATCTATCTATGCACACCAGTGTGTGTTTGCGTGTTTGACATTGTGTGTGTGCATGCGTGTGTGCATGCGTGTGTGTGTGTGTGTGTGTGTGTTTTTTTTTTTGACAGTGTGTGTGCGTGTGTGTGCGTGCATGTGTGTGTGCGTGTGTGTGCGTGCGTGTGTGTGTTTGTGTGTGTGTGTTGTGTAGGGAGGTGCCCATGAAGGAGGCGAAGGACTTTGCGGAGTCTATCGCGGCAATCTTCATCGAGACGAGCGCCCGCAACGCCGTCAACGTGGAGGAACTCTTCCAGAAGATCAGTGAGTCTCTCGCCCTCCCGGAACACACCCAACACAGTGAGGCCTCCGCCAGATTCTCAAACTGCACGCCCGCACGCCTCCGCCAGATTCTCAAACTGCACGCCTCCGCCAGATTCTCAAACTGCACGCCCGCACGCCTCCGCCAGATTCTCAAACTGCACGCCCGCACGCCTCCGCCAGATTCCAAACCGCACGTTTATACCTCCGCCAGATTCCCCAACCGCCCACCCGCACGCCTCCGCCAGATTCCAAACCGCACGTTTATACCTCCGCCAGATTCCAAACCGCACGTTTATACCTCCGCCAGATTCCCCAACCGCCCACCCGCACGCCCGCACGCCTTAGTAGGGTGATCAGATGTCCCGAAATATTCGAGGCAGCCCCGAATTCTAAGCTTTTGTCCCAAATCCCGAATCTGACTGTGCATGTCCCGAAATTTAGACTTACCTAATAACAACGTATTAACCAGGTACACATCACTATTTGCTACTGCCGCCTGTGCCCCCGAGAGCCTACACTGTAAAAAATGCCTGTTGAAATTACGGCAAAAAACTGTCAAATTGCAACAGTCAGTAACTTTATTTTTGACAGGTGTCATATGTAGAAAATACTGGACTGTTCTCTGTAAACGAAGATATTGGAAAATACCGTTAAGTGAGATGAAGTAGTCAAGAAACGGTACATAACTTTATTTTTCACTGGTGTCAATATGTAGAAAATACTGAACTGTTCACTGAAAAGAAAATATTGGAAAATACCGTTAAGTGAAGATGAAGTAGTCAAGAAACGGTACATGACTTTATTTTTCACTGGTGTACACATATGTACACAGCAAATTTGCCAGAGTTCGATTGATCAGAGTTAGACTGGTGTTCAGCCAAAATCTAAACATCAAGAGTTGCAGCAACACTACAGAGTGTTATTTGACTCCTCTGGATCCGAGTTGTTGAGCTAAGAGAGCTAGAGAGTTAATGTTTAACTCCCTTGAGAGTTATGAAAAACATGCCTCCCCAATTTTCAAATGTTTTGGCAACATGAGCAGCCATTTTTGTTGAGTCCCCTATAAGTGAACCAAACTCAATCCTCTGTTAGTGAACCAAATTGTGAACCAACAGACAAATACTCTGTTCTGCTTTTCTTCACATTGTGTATACTACAAAAAGTAGGTGCTCTTTCTGGTCATGTTAGGCTTTTTGTCCTCTTTTAGTCCAATAGATCTCTTGTGATTGCACTTGTTCCAGGTGTAACTTGTCAAACCACTGATAGGCTGGTTGTAACAGGCAGAGTTTGATGTCAACACGCTATTTGATTAGTAGCCATCAATGAGTATTAGAGTACAACCCTGCGTGTGTTGTAGTTCATCCTGCGAAAAATTCTCCACCGCAATAATTTTTTCCCTTATTGGACTTTGAGGCTTTGCCATCAGAGTTTTCGATTGAGAGGCAAATTGAGGCTTTGCCATCAGAGTTTTCAATTGAGAGGCAAATTGACACAGTAAACCTCTTCAAAATTCAGAATATCTTTTTTTGCATTCCTCCTACCCAACAGAAAGCAATGGAGGTTATAATGAATTGAATATTAATTACTCCACAGAAAACATATTGCCTGTCTGCTTGGCTCCACGTTGTACAAACCCCAACTCCGATGAAGTTGGGACGTTTGGTAAACAGTGAATAAAATCAAAATGCTATCATTTTCAAAACATTCAATCTATTCATTAGATGGAGAATAGTGAAAAGACAACATATTAAGTGTTAAAACCGAGAAAAAATATTGTTTTGGGGGACATATGTACTCATTTCTAATTTGATAAATCCAACACGTCTCAAAAGAGTTGGGACGGGGATCAGTGAAATTTAGTAAACATCCAAATAAGATAAAACAACAAAGAAGAACATTTCAAAATGAATTGTACTGACGGACAATATAGGTGTCCAGGTATAAGATCATCACAGAGAGGCTGAGTCACTCAGAATTAAAGATGCAAAGGGAATAATTACCATAGTTATTACATACATTTTTGAATTCCCTTTGATTTACCACGATTGAGTGTATATAAGACATATTTTTGTTAATAAAATCATTGTATAGGTTCATGACATCATGAAATATATATTGGCTGTAGTCTCACTCTAATTCCTGGAGTGCTAGAGCTATTGAAAATTTACCATATTAAGAATGCTTAATGCATGAAAATGATACAGGGGTGTAACATTCTCCTAAGCACCTGAGCTCACTTGAAATAGACCCAGAAGACATGGGAAACTGTCCTTTGCTTACAGAAGTCAGCAGAAGTTGTAGAGGTCCATTCTTTTTGACAATAATAGAGCATTGCACATCCTGTGCTACAGTAAAAATGGACCATCCAACTTGTGTTAGTGCTAGCTTCAAAAGTCAGCCTCCATGATGGCATGCGGGTGCAGTAGTGCATTGGTTAAGATGTTCTCACTCATCTGTAGAGTTAAATACAGTGCTGAATGGTATAAATGGGTTTTAAACAGCATGAAAAGCCACTCGTGCATTATATTTTGAAGGGAGATCTTCGATTACTGCCACATAGTAAGGTCAAATTGCATTCTCTACTATGTTTTAACAGTTTGGCTCCATCATAAGGACCAGCAGGTGATAAAATGGTGGGTTTTTGGTCAAGACCTGTCACTCTGTAAGCACTACAGAAAGGAAAACATTGCAAAACATGACAAGGAATACACCCACCATTTAAGCTGGTGAAATCATGTCCAAGATAGGAATTAACACTGTTTTTATATAAAATCATCTCATCGGTTAATGTATTTAACTGTTAAGTGTTGTCTTTTGTTTTGTTTTTAGTCTTCCTCGACATTTGCTGCCATTTATTGTCCCCGTCCCAACTCTTTTGAGACGTGTTGGATTTATCAAATTAGAAATGAGTACATATGTCCCCCAAAACAATATTTTTTCTCAGTTTTAACACTTAATATGTTGTCTTTTCACTATTCTCCATCTAATGAATAGATTGAATGTTTTGAAAATGATAGCATTTTGATTTTATTCACTGTTTACCAAACGTCCCAACTTCATCGGAGTTGGGGTTTGTAGATTTGACAACAATGAAGCTGGCAACTGAATAAACTGTGCAACAGTTAAGGACTGCAAATGGCAACAGTTTGCACATTTTGCAGTAATTCACTGTAACTTATTATTTCTCCGGTAACAGCCTACAGTTTAGCCTCATTTAATGTGTAAAATATACCTATAGGCTAGTATAATCTGAAAAAGTCTACCTGGGACAGTAATCCCTTGAGCTCTTAGAAGTAGCCCAGTCTATTTGAAACTGTCATTCTACCCCATCCAAATCAATCTATCAATCAATTCCTGACCNCAACTGAGTGCTGAGGGCTGTCATGCAATGATTAACTTACTGCCAGCACCTGCGAAATGCTTCATCACTCGGGTCACATGGTTCACTTGAACATGTATTTAAACAGGGACTGTTGCATTGTACTGCTCACTGGTTGCTAGCTAGCTAGCTGGCTGGCTGGCTGTAAGGCCGGCTGGCCGGCTGCTGGCCTGCCCTCACCTGGCCGGCCCGGCTAGCAGGTCACGTTGTAAGGGTGGCTGCATGGTGGCTTGCTAACTAGCTTGTTTGTCTGATTGTAACTCTATAATTGAACTCACCTGAATATAATCTGTCCAATCTGTTTTGGCAACCACTGCTGCCATAATTTTACCGTAAAATGTAAAAAAAAAATAATATCGTTATTTATTTAACGGTAGGCTTTGGCAACCACTGCTGCCATAATCTTACCGTAAAATGTAAAAAGGAAATATACCGTTATTTGTTTAAAGGTAGACTTTGGCAACCACTGCTGCCAGCAATTTACCGTAAAAACAACAGTTCTTTTTTTACTGTGTACTTGCGCAGCCCAAAATGTGTGAAGTGGCTGCGTGCCGCCCCCCAGCAATGTATCTATTTTATCTTTCTGACATTCTAATTCCATTCGATTGGAACAGTAAGCGCGAGCAATGACCGGCGTGAATTTTCACTTTCATTGACAAAACGACAGTAGCGACATGGCAGATGAAGAGCCCACCATTCGAGTAAAATACAGAAGCGACGGTGTAGGTAGAGGAAGGAATGTTGAGGGGATCTATCTGTCGTTCTCTCAGCGTTCATCCTCGTAATATTGTTTATTTTTTGACGTTGCAATTTAGGCGAGCGAGTGCACTGACAAGCTAACTTGCAGTGACGGCAAGCTAATCCATTTGGTGTTCAAGTGTACAACAACCTCGCAGCTCAGATGCCAAAGCATCTATGCAAGTAGAAAGCGTTAGAACACATTGGAGAAAATGAGAGGTCAACAGCAGCTGCGAGGTTGATACGCCATTGAGGGGAAAAACAATGCAGGCATCGCAACTGTGGGGAAAAGAATTTTAAAAAGTAGGCTACTGTAATAATCAATTTATTTCCTGCCTTTCAATCAATCATGTTGTCAGGGCTTGTTATTAGGATATGTGAAGCTATAAATTGAAAGGTCTGAATTGCATCGCTTTTATGGCCAGGTTAATTTTCAACAAATTAACCTGCCCTCCCCCCCAAAGAAAAGCGTCCCGAATTTCAGCAAACCTCATCTGGTCACCCTACGCCTTAGCCAGATACCCAAGCCGCACGCCCGCACGTTTATACGCCTCCACGTGCATACACCTGCCAACACATTTATACGACTGCACGTGTATACGGCTGCCCGCACGTGTGTGCGCTTGCCTGCACATGTGTACGCCTGCCCGCACGTTTATACGACTGCCTGCACGTTTATACGACTGCACGTGTATACGCCAGAAACCTCACGTTTACACAACCGCACGTATATACACCTGCAAGTGTATACGGCTGCATGTTTATACGACTGCACGTGTATACGGCTGCCCGCACGTTTATACACCAGAAACCTCACGTTTATACAACCGCACGTGTATACGACTGAAACTGCACGTGTATACGACTGAAACCGCACGTGTGTACGCCTGCACGTTTATACGCCTGCACGTTTAACCGCACGGTCGAACGTTTATACGCCTGCAACCGCAGGTCTGTTACTTTTTTGTCTGTTTGTGAAGGCTGGGGACCCCCTTTCTGGGGCCCCTTGGTACTGACGGCTAGGGCCCCTGTTAGTGAAGGCCAGTGATTCTCAAAGTGGGGCGTAAGCCCCCCTGGGGGGGCGCGGAGGCATCTCAGGGGGGGGGCGTGGGACATCAGATTTGTTTCTCTCTTTGTTTAATCTCACCAGTCACCTTTCCTTTGATTTTGCGCAGCGATCACAAAATCAGTCTGCGGGAGTAGGCTACTGCTGTTACTGGGGGGGCTCGGAAGCATTCAGACCCTCTGAAGGGGGGAATGATGGAAAAAGTTTGAGAACCACTGGTGAAGGCTGTGTGCCTGTGAATCTTAAACCCGGCCCTGCTTCCGGCTGTATGATTCCACAACTCCCAGTCTCCATCTCCCTCAATGCACGAGTCTATGTGTGTGTGTGTGCTGGTAGTCCACTGCATGCTGACTCACAGCAGCTGTTTGTGTGTGTGTGTGTGTGTGTGTGTGTGTGTGTGTGTGTGTGTGTGTGTGTGTGTGTGTGTGTGTGTGTGTGTGTGTGTGTGTGTGTGTGTGTGTGTGTGTGTGTGTGTGTGTGTGTGTGTATTCAGTTCTATAGTGAATGAGCCACTTCCACTTATTTTATTGTTTTTTTTTTAACCAGTGTGGTTTTCTTACTCTCTGTGTGTGTGTGTGTGTGTGTGTGTGTGTGTGTGTGTGTGTGTGTGTGTGTGTGTGTGTGTGTGTGTGTGTGTGTGTGTGTGTGTGTGTGTGTGTTTGTGTGTGTGTGTGTGTGTGTGTGTGTGTGTGTGTGTGTGTGTGTGTGTGTAGGTCGCCAGATTCCTCCTCTTGACAACCCGGAAGGTGACAGTGACGAGTCCTTCAAGCTGACGCGCCAAGCCGCCCCCTCCACACGACGCTGCTGCTAAGCAACAACACACACACACACACACACACACACACACACACACACACACACACACACACACACACACACACACACACACACACACACACACACACACACAGTAGTGCATGGTCAGCCGTCCAGTACCATTGAAAAACACACACACACACACACACACACACACACACACACACACACACACACACACACACACACACACACACACACACACACACACACACACACACACACACACCAGGGCCTGACATTAACTTTTTGGCTGGCTGGCTTCTGTGGTTAGCACTGTAGTTTCCCCAAGTCACTAGCCATTCAGTTATTCTACTTGCCACAAATTTGATATCATTTATTTTTCTTTTTTATCGTTACATTCGTGCAAAAGCAAGAAGATGAATGCACAGCTTTCTACATAAAATATGAAAGAAATTAAAAAAATATAGACTGAGTAACTGAGCTTTTTCTTGAACATAAATACAAACAATTGATACACAAGGGGCAAAGTCCAGAAGGCTATGCTGATATGTCATATTATAGAAATGACACTGAATTTGTTACCAGCCACAGCCCAGTTTTACCAGCTTTTGGTCGGTTTTCCGGTGCCAGTGTCAAGCCCTGACACACTCATATACATACACACACGCACACACACACCCACACACACACACACACGCTTGTATACCACCCAGGCTATACCGTCTCTACAGGACAATGTGGGATTTTGGTGAATTAATTTCAACTGCAACTCGCAAATTCAAAGCAGCTTTGCTCAATTTGTTTTCAGTGTTGCAAATGTTTGCCTTTTGCATACACACACACACAGTGTCCTACATCCGCATACACTCGCATACACAAAGACACAGTATCCTGTCCGTACACACACACTCACACACACACACACTATTTTTAACGTTTACACGTTTACAGGAGGAGGAAGGGGAGTGCCTAGCATGGGGCCCCTCGTGCACTCGAACCCCCAACCCCCACCCCACTCCTCAATGCCAGACAGTGCTGCCCTCTCCCCCCCCAAAAAAAACATGCCCCCCACATGCCCCACTCCTTGGCTACACAGTTTCGGTTCCTGGAGGAGGAGGAGGAGGATGATGAGGAAGATGAGGAAGGTGAGGAGTGCAGGTAGCCTGGGTGAACACACTGCCATTCCTCATACCATGATGCCATGGCAAATTGCAGCGGGGAAGCAGCAGCGCCTCTCTGTGGCGGGGAGGCCTGGATGAACACGCTGCCAATACACACACACACACAAACACACACACACACACACACACACACACACACACACACACACACACACACACACACACACACACACACACACACACACACACACACACACACACACAAATGCCATATTCCCAAGACACAGGGAAGCAGCACTCCTTGTACCAGGGAAGCAGTGCTCTGTGTCTGCATGGAGCCTGGATGAGCACGCTGCCATCCCTCATACCATGCCATATTCCCAAGCCAAGCAGCGGGGAAGCAGTGCCTCCCTGTGGCGGGGAAGCAGTACTCCATGTCTGCAGAAGACTGGTCTTTTTATAACCCATTTGAGGAGTAGCATCACATCACACGTGATTAGAATTTTGGCAAAAATTCTACAGTTCCCATTATGATGTCATAAGGACTTTGCACAGAGTTCTATGGCATCTGTAGAATGTTGGAGTAAAATTCTAGAATTCTAGAAGAACTGGGTAGAAAATCCTTACTCCTCAAAGGGACATGCACTCTCCAGTCTGTAGACGTGATATTTTTATTTTTTATTTTTTATTGCCATCCATCCCGATTGTGGATGTTACAGCTGTCTCTTTATTAGAGGACTGTACTGCCAGCTCATGCATTGTTAAAGGTGCACTGTGTAATGTTTTTAGTAGTTTATCATGCTGCCCATTCACCAATGTTTCTTTTTTAAACTTAAATACTTACCACCACCATTTAATTGTAAGTATTCTTTATGACTGGGAAAATTGCATTTTTCATACATGAAAAGGGGGGATCTTCTCCGTGATCTGCCTTTTAATTTGGAATTTCTAGCAATAGACATTCGTAGCTTCAAAGCTTACTGTACTTTGGTCATACTAGTGAATATTAGCTTATCATTTAGTAAATGTTGATGAAAAGCTGAAAATGTGCAGCAGACAGCACAGTTTCAATGAGCAGCATAGTTGCAATACCTACTCTGGCCACCATCCAACACAGTGCACCTTTGACCCATTTGTCTCCTTATTGACACGTTTAGTGTTTGTAAACAGATATGACATAATTTGGCTGCGTACGCATCGTTGGAGCAGAATCGACCATGCACTGTTCATTTGTAATGAAACTAGCCAGGTGTTTTTTCCAAAATAAGAGAACAGATGGTCACTATAACTTCAGATATGCAGTGGGTACCACAGACACGGGCATTCCTGATGATGTCCTCAGTCCAGTCAGTAGTACAATGTCTTGTAACAACAAACATCTCCTATGCTTCTGGAACAGCCTCTTCCCTGTCAAAATAACATAAGAAGTGTACTTTTTGGAATCTCAATTTTTTTTAATCAACATACACGCTTCAGGGCGGCAGGTCTTCTCTCTTTGGTGTCTGCACTGTCTGTTAATGTGCGTTCACAGCCAGTTTTACATACAGCCCATATTTAACCATGCCTGCAGTTCCCCTGTCGGCGACAGAGCACAGCCCATTCATCCTGAAAGGAGTCTGCACTCCTCCGTTGGTGCCCCTAGAGTGCAGTACCACTCGGAAGAGTGGAGTCTCTCGTAATACCCTTAAAACCTCCCTGGTGTGTTCGAGTCAACGATGCGCACGCATTCAGCAAGGACGTCGATTCTGAACGGGTCAATTAGAAGACTGTACTGCCAACTTATTGTTAACCCTTGATTGTGTGTACAGGTACATTTGTAATATTGTTTCCATTCTTAACATGTCAATGTAACATATTATTATACTAGGGAGACTGTTGTCGCCGTTTAAATTGATGTTTTGAATTATTTTTTTTCAATTTCCTGGTAGATTTGTTGCAGCAGTTCTAACAGTGGGCTTGTGTTGTTGGATGTAGAAGAAGCTGTGCTTCGCAAGATTAGCGCGCCTGTCTGTAACCAGGCACGCTTTTGTAGTCTTTGCTCCCATTGAAACCCATTGTAAAACACTATTATTGAACTACAAAGATGGCCTGTCTGTAACCCGGTAGCCAGGTAGCTCTCTCTCTCTCCTCTCTACCATTCTCTCCCCTCTCTCTCCTCTCTCTCCTCTCCCTCTCCTTCTCTCTCTCTTCTCTGTCTCTCCTCTCTGTCTCTCCTCTCTCCCCTTCTCTCTCTCTCTTCTCTCTCTTCTCTCTCTCTCTTCTCTCTCTTCTCTCCCCTTCTCTCTCTCCTCTCTCTCCCAACATAAGAGCGCTGCTGTGGCATTTACACCCGTTCTCCACCAGGGGGTGTCATCAGTCCTACGTGCTGTACTGGCCACTACAGAGGCAAAGTGCAGTAACTACAGTACGTTCCCACTGCACTGGAACTGAGGAGAGGCCTCCAGAGCCAGTTGGTATTAGCTTGGATATCGCAGTTAGTGCACATGTGACATGGCAATATCTCTGAAATGGGACGCATTTGATTTGGACCATAAGGCTTTGTCAGAAGATCTGATGTTGTGTTTCAGACTTGTACGAAATTCCGAATTGAATGAATTGAAATTCACAGTAATGCCATAATATGCACACTAGGTGGTGGTGGTGTTCTATGTACTCTCAATGGGTGGTGTAGATTAAATTCAAAGAAATTCAAGGTAATGACACCACCTTGTGTGCGTATTATGGCATTACTTTGAATTTCAATTCATTCAATTCGGAATTTTGTACAAGCCTGTTGTGTTTGTGTTGGAAGCCAGGCTTGTACGAAATTCCGAATGGAAAGAATTTCAATTCAAAGTAATGCCATAATACGAACACTAGGTGGTGGTGTTCTATGTACTTTCAATGGGTGGTGTAGATTAAATTCAAAGAAATTCAAGGTAATGGCACCACCTAGTGTTCGTATTATGGCATTATTTTGAATTGAAATTCTTTCCATTCGGAATTTCGTACAAGCCTGTTGTGTTTGTGTTGGAAGCCCATGTGTGTTCGCTGCACTTTGCTCCACATTGTATTGGCCAGTACAAAGGCAAAGTGCAGTAACTAACTACTGGTATGCCATCATTGAAACTGAGGGAAGGCCTCCAGAGCCTTTGGTGTTAAGTTGGGTATTGCAGTTACTGCAAATGTGACATGGTAATATCTCTAAAATCAGGACACATTTGGACCATACGGCTTTGTCTCAAGATAAAGGAGGTGTGATGACCATTTTCAGGCTAAACTCAATTTTTGACAAAAATATGTAGTTACAGCACTTTACCTCTGCATGGCAGTGTGCCCCCCCGCAACAGTGCCTTGACCACAGTGGTTCCCAAACTTTTTTTCTGGGAATCCCTTTTGCGCCTAAGAATATTTCCACGACCCCCCACCACCACCTCCCTTTTTCCAAATACAGAAACATACAGTATTTCTGCTAAACTTAATTGTAAACCACAGGAAAAGTAAATCCATGTATTGACCATTGAAGTGAATATTGTTATTAACGATGTCTGGAAATGTTATAAAATATATATATATATATTCAATGATTCATGTAAACAGTCCCTTCTGTCCGCAAGCCCCCCTGACGTACCACCACGACCCCCTTGGGGGGTCCCTACCCCCAGTTTGGGAACCACACAGTGCCTTAACCTGTTACTGATGTGCATGTATTTCATGAGGAAGTGACATGTCATGTATGTAGTGCCGAATTTTACACTCATTGTTTCCTGATGCCTTAATGTTTTTAATCTCTTGCATGTTTATGTTGTTTCCCCTTTGTGTACAAAACGCAGTAATATACATATAACCAGCCCTCTCCACTGTGTCTTGTCCTCATACATGTGTGTGTGTGTGTGTGTGTGTGTGTGTGTGTGTGTGTGTGTGTGTGTGTGTGTGGTTGGTAGATGGGTTGATCCGTTGATTGTTAACACTTGCAGGAATAAAATGAAGGACAGCATTCTTAAAACTTTCCTTTGTTTATTCAAATCGCCATTACACGCTGAAGAAGGTCTCTGGGGTCCGTTTCTCGAAAGCGTGTTTGCTGTCGTCGTTAGCAAAGTCCCTCATAAGAGCGGCTCAACTCTCTCTCGACAGCAACGCTCACCACTGAATCCAAGGGAACGGTAAGACTGTCTTAAGACGGTCTTAAGACGGTTAGCAACGACAAGAATTGAGAATCGGACCCCTGCTCAAAACTTTTGTAGGCGAATAAACAAAGAAAAATCTGAAGAGTGCTGCCCTTCGCTTTATTTATTCATGTGTGTTTCCTGTGGGATTCAGCAGCCAGTTGAGAACTGTATTAATTAGAAGGCGATAGTGTCAGCACGTCTCCTCCACTCTACGGTTGTTAACTCTTGCAACAGCTTGTGGAGTGAATGATGACTTAAAAGTTGGATTTAGGCCAGGGGTTCCCAACCTTTTCCAGCTTGGGGCCCCACTTGACATTTTCACAAATGTTCAGGGCCCACCTCTGACCCAATAAACATTACAACCCAAATAAATAATCAACAGCAACATGCACAAAAATATGATTTTGATTATTAGAAAATGATTATGAGGCCCACTTGGAATACCTTCAGGGCCCACCAGCGGGCCCCGGCCCACAGATTAAGAACCACTGATTTAGATTGAAGCTCCAATCAGTTGTAAATGGGTCAAAGACGTCCAACATGACACTGTCTTTCAGTGCTAACAGATGCTTTTGCTTACTGTAACTGTGAAAAACATGACATTTCAAAACAATTTTTGAAAAGTGAATGCATGAAAGCCAAGCCAAAAAAATAATTTAAAAAAAATCTCTTTCATGGTGATGTTTGGGGCCCCCTGCCCTTCCCTGCCCTGCTCTGCCCTGGGCGGCCGTCCTGGAACCTGTCAGCACCTTTGGGTCTGGGAGCCACAGATAGCGAGCGAACATGTACGGGTAATTTTCATAACATTGTGTTTAAAAATAGCGGTATGAAGACTATGATTAGATCAGGCAACGAGGTACAAAAATAAGACGCAACCAGGGCAGTGTCGGATTAAGACGGTCTGGGGGCCCTAGCCTACAGCCTACTGTGCCCTCAATATCTTGTCAATATACTGCAATGTTTCACTTTTGGCCAATCGGGGGCAGATGGGGGCCCTAAACTTCCTCCATATCTAGCCTATCTAGCCCTGTCTATGGGGGCCCCTGGCAGGTGGGGGCCCTAGGCTGCAGCCATATCTAGCCTGTCTAGCCCTCTCTATGGGGGCCCCTGGCAGGTGGGGGCCCTAGGCTGCAGCCATATCTAGCCTGTGGGGCCCCTGGCAGGTGGGGGCCCTAGGCTGCAGCCATATCTAGCCTGTGGGGCCCCTGGCAGCTGGGGGCCCGAGGCTGCTGTTTCTAGCCTGTGCGTTAATCCGGCCCTGGCTGCATCGAAAGCACTCTCTCAGTAGCCAGTGGAAAGGCCACAGATCATGTAATGTAATACAGTACACATTAGAGGATGTCCCTCTTTAGACACCTTTAAGAGCCAGAATAAGATGTGTTTTACAGCTCCAACAAACATGTACGCACCTCTAGGTTACACACACATGTAAACACATGTACACACACCTAATACACAGCCTCTCTTTTTTATTTTTTATTTTTTATTTTTTTTAAATTAAAATACGTATTGCCTTTATATATGTAGGCTATCTTTTCTTTCTTCATTTTATTTGCAGGTTTTTTGTATAAAAGTGTATGTCTGTGCTTTTCATTTCTTCTCAAAGTAATGAATGAACTGGGAGTGAAGCCTGCTCTCTGTTATACAACTGACTTTGGTGATGTTATTAGACAAGTAAATAAAATAAATCAAACGTAGGCAGGCTATTGCTTTGGCAAGTACAGTAGTGTAAAACTTCCCAGTAGCCGCGTCTGTGCCTGTCCCCCGTTGGGAGCTGACCTTTGAGAATGCTGCATAAGCTGGCCGATGGAGACGTGAGGCTGGCAGGCAGCAGGCAGCTATGGCAGCAGGGACTGACCCTTAAAGGTGTACTGTCTCATTTTTGGAAATAAGCTTTTTTTTTTTTACACCTCCCCTTGAGTTAAATAATGGGGTTTTACCGTTCTCCTGTACTTTCAACCGTTTTTCTAGTTACGGCAGTGCAACTTTTACCTCCAAGCTAACAGTTAACATTGAGTCCTATGAGACCAGTTAGCCGTGAGCTGGTCTCATAGGACTCAATGTTAACTGCTAGCTTGGAGGTAAAATTTGCACTGCCATACCCAGAGAACGGTTGAAAGTACAGAAGACCGGTAAAACCCTATTATTTAAGGGAGGTGTAAAATAATTATTATAATTATAATTATTTCCAAAAAATGGGACNGTATCACTTTAAAGGTGCACCCACTTTCTAAGATTTTTAGTTTATTTCCAGAATTCATGCTACCCATTCACTAATCATGTTACCTTTTTCATGAATACTTACCACCACCATCATATTCTAAGTAGGCCTATTCATTATGACTGGGAAAATGGCACTTTTTTGAACATGAAAATGGGGATCTTCTCCATGGTCCGCCATTTCCAGAAATAGACATTTTAGCTGCAAAAAATGACTGTGTGTAACGGAGGCTAACTAGCACAGAGTTGGCGTGGAACGTTGGTAAACCTCCCTCTGATAGCCTCATACAGTCTCGTGCCATTGGGCCGAGAGACTAGTCTCTTGGCCCAGCGGTATCGTACTGTGTCTTCCATTGCCGGACCGTTAATTGACGAGGATGCAGGTTCGATCCATGAGGGGGGTGAACAGGTGCAAGATGACCTCCGTCACATGTGCTTGGGCCATACTAGACAATATTAGTTTATTACTTAGTAAACTTTCATGTAAAGATCAAATTTGGCAATAGGCAGCCCAGTTTCAATGAGCAGCATAGTTGCAGTACTTTTTTTGACCATTTCCTGCACAGTGTACATTTAAGGTCTGTACTTCCTCACTTGTCGTGGCAGGGTCTCTCTCTCTCTCTCTCTCTCTCTCTCTCTCTCTCTCTCGGCCTATATCCTGTGTCACCTTTACAACAGAACCCACATGTTACACAGCTCAAACCACAAGTGTGTGCACAGTATGATTACTGTAGTCTAGACAAGACTGGTTCCTTACTATCCATCCACTCCTAGGCCTTAAAATCCATAATACTTTTAGGGTGCTGGGTAGACCAAGCTCTAGCAGGCAGTGCGCCGATTTGGGAGGCTACACTCTCCCCTGCTATAGGCTACTGTAATGGTGGATCTTCTCCCCTGCTATAGGCTAATGTAATGGTGGATCTAGTGGCTACAATCTCCCCTGCTATAGGCTACTGTAATGGTGGATCTTCTCCCCTGCTATAGGCTACTGTGATGGTGGATCTTCTCCCCTGCTATAGGCTACTGTGATGGTGGATCTTCTCCCCTGCTATAGGCTACTGTGATGGTGGATCTTCTCCCCTGCTATAGGCTACTGTGATGGTGGATCTTCTCCCCTGCTATAGGCTACTGTGATGGTGGATCTTCTCCCCTGCTATAGGCTAGTGTGATGGTGGATCTTGTGGTTCTGCTCATCTCTTCACAGCAGGGTTGAAAGTCTTTTTTTTTCAGAAGCGAGGTGCTGCATCATGAATGATTTTAAGGGAGAAATGATGAGGGGGGGGGCAGCTTGGTTTGATAGGGCATACTGTATCTAGGCTTACTATTGTCCATGCACAGTAAACAACTCTAATTAGCACGCTATTAAGCCTGAGCCAAGTCTATCTCTATTGCCAATAGAACAGGCACTCTACCAGGGCCGGATTAAGATTGCCTGGGGCCCCACGGTTACAGGTTGATGTGGGACCCCCGGAAGGCAAATTTTGTGACAAATCTATGCATAATTTCGAGCCAGGGATACGTGATAACCAACTGCACTGAACACCACACTTGAACATTTCAAAATTGCATCCTGTCACAATTCCCTTTTGGCCAATCAGGGCCCCCCTGGCAGGTGGGGGTCCCCTAGGCTGCAGCCATATCCAGCCTGTGGTGGGGGCCCTAAGCTGCAGACATATCTAACCTGTGGTGGGGGCCCCTAGGCAGCAGCCATATCTAACCTGTGGTGGGGGCCCCTAGGCAGCAGCCATATCTAGCCTGTGGTGAAGGCCCTAGGCTGCAGCCATATCTAGCCTGTGGTAGGGGCCCCTAGGCAGCAGCCATATCTAGCCTGTGGTAGGGGCCCCTAGGCAGCAGCCATATCTAGCCTGTGGGGGCCCTAGGCTGCAATATCTAGCCTGTGGGGGCCCTAGGCTGCAGCTATATCTAGCCTGTGGTGGGGGCCCTAGGCTGCAGCTATATCTAGCCTGTGGTGGGGGCCCTAGGCTGCAGCCATATCTAGCCTGTGGAGGGGGCCCTAGGCTGCAGCCATATCTAGCCTGTGGAGGGGGCCCTAGGCTGCAGCCATATCTAGCCTGTGGTGGGGGCCCTAGGCTGCAGCCATATCTAGCCTGTGGTGGGGGCCCCTAGGCTGCAGCTATATCTAGCCTGTGGTGGGGGCCCTAGGCTGCAATATCTAGCCTGTGGGGCCCCTAGGCTGCAGCTATATCTAGCCTGTGGGTTAATCCAGTCCTGCACACCACAGCACTGACTGGCCCCACAGCATCTGGGACAAGATGTTTTTAGTTCAAAATGTTCATCAACTTTACTGATCACCACGGGGTTGCATGATTGTAGGCTAATCTAGATTGGATTTAGCGTTTCTCCAAGGCTAATGAATTGAGTTTTCCACCGGAATAAACAAGGATAACTTCACCCAATTAACCCTCGAGGAGGACCAGCGACAGCGGCCGAACCAAAGCAGCATCTTTCCTTCCAGCGCGCTCTCAAGATAGTAGCCCAGATCAGGGGTTCCCAAACCTTTCTATGACAAGGCCCCCCATATACCGCTAGATGCCAGCCAAGACTCCCCCTCCCCCCAACACACACACACACATAGGCCATGCCACACTATTTTTCTGTCTATGCACTCGGTTTCACAACTCGATGAAGTTTCATTCCTAAGCCCATTCAAGTACAGAAAGCATAATATATTTACATTGTAAAGAACAAAATGATTCCACTGTTTTTTTAGCCTGTTTGTGGCTTATCTTGGCTCCCTTGTAAATTATTTAATTTATTAAATTGTCCAGTTTATTTTACTATATTTTTCCTGCCAGCCTGCCTCGCCCCCCTGGCATCCCCTCGCGCCCCCCGGGCCCCCACTGAGGAAACCAGTGGCCAAGACGCGCGTGTGGTGCCTCCCTCTCTCTCGTGCCTCACTGGCTCCTTCTGCGAGTGCGCTTCTCACAGCAAACCAGGCGCTTCTCGTGCAGGTTTGGGATTTTTGCTCTAGCTCGCAGAGGCAGTGGCACCCCCGGAAGGAACAGAACAGTCGCATCTCCTCTCCTCCCGGCAATCATGTCGAAACAGCAAATCCTGCTTCTGGACCCGGCGACCGATCTGAAATTTAAAGGTAAGGAGGAAATGATATTCCGCGATGTCATGTCATGTCCGCGTAGTAGCTGCGATTGTAATTTGCTGAGTGGGGTAGCAGCATGCTAACTTGACAGTCTTTGAGCGAGACGACAGTCAGTCACTGGCCTGCCCATAATAATTTTAACACTCTTCGATTAGCCTAGTTCAGCGACTCTGACTCTTAAACCGCCATCTTGACGTAGAGGGGGCGAAAATTATGGGCCACTGCGGATCTCCCAAAACCGAAACGTTTGTGACGTTTTCAATAAACGGCGTGAGTTGAGTTTCGCCCTGGCATCATGCTAACCAACCAGTCCCCAGCCCGTAAGCGCGCACGGCTCATTCTTCTTCCTGAAGTTCCCCGAGGGACGTTGGGCATCCGTAGCTATCCGCTGTCAGGGCGAAATGTTTAATAACCAACAACAGTTGCATCAGAAGCCCATAGTGCTACTGTCTCCACTTGGGCGGGCGTCATCCAATGTGGCCCATAGACGCTGTAGCTGGTTCCTCGCATCGCATCAAGGCGACTAGGAAGGATGCAGCACTTGGATGTCCATGCCCATCTGTCGAGAGTTAACGAGTTAGTTAGCAGAAAAGGATAATAGCAGTTCAATTGACTGACAGGTCCAATGAGCTTTTGCATGAACTGCAATTTGATACTGCGGCTGTCACTCTGATCAAGTTGGATGCTTACGCATCCCTTCAGTGCCAAACCGCCAGGGCGCACACTGACTTTGAACACCTGGTCGGTCGTCGGTGTCCATAAACGCAGAAACGGACCATGTTTACCATTGAAACACATTTTAAACTCGTTTGTATGTAATATCCGATGATTATAGTACCCAATTATTCCTTAAAATTTGAAACAAAATGTTCAAAATTGAACTTTTCCAATAAGGTCTCCCCTCCCTCTCGTCCGCCCATCCCTTTCGTCCTCACGCACAGATCATCTATTTGTTGGGTTTTCAGACGAAAAATACTTTAAGAAGTTCAGAATACACTGAAACATTAATGAGAAATGTACGGTGTGCGGTGATTCATCCTTCATTTACTTGGATTAGTGAGAAGTGTGTTTCAGTGGTTAACATGGTCCGTTGTGGTCCGTTTCAGTGTTTAGGGACTCCCGTCAGCTGTCAGTTGTGTGATTGATTTATTGTGTTGTCCGGTGATGGCCCGTGATTTGACATGGAGTTTGGTCCGCATGTATAATCTGCTTTTCTCAGCTGATAAGAAAAGTGGTATCAGTGTTGTAGTGGTGTGATTTTGCTGGTCTCAAATCATTGTGGACTCTAATTGCTGTCCGCTGTTCTCCATGTTGTATACTTCAACTGTATAGTTGTGATGTTGTGCTATATAAATACATGTTGTTGTTGTTGTTGTTATTGTTATTATTCTTTAAAGTTGAGGAGATAGTGAGGATGGTGTGAGACATCCCTGTTCATGGTGGTTGGGCTGCGCTTTCTGATCTCTACTGACTCCTTAATCCAACGTTAGGCCTAATACCGATACCATCCTGAGGCCACAACTCTAACAGCAAGGGGTGTGATCAACCTGCCAATATTCACAAGAAGGTCACACCTCCACAACATCAGCTGTTTTGAAAGCACGTCACACTTCAACATCCATGTGATGTGACCCTCTGATGAAGACGGAAGTTTCACTGTCGAAACATACTGTAGGTGTGACGACCACAAAAGTGTCACATTTTGTGTTTATGAAAAAGAGTTAAAACAGAAATTGTCTTTTATTTTGAATACAAATTTATTGTAATTTGTTTTGAAAAAGGTACCCCAAAGAGGCCTATCGGGTAAAAGATTGGGAACACTTTTACAAGTCTGAAACAAAATAATCTTAAAGAATTACATACATACCTGACAGTGCTTATGTCTATTTTGTGCATCCCTGGTGGGACGTGATTCAGATGGGATGGGATTGGGGGGGTGGGGGGTGTTGGGGGGTGCGCTGGTGGACATGTCGACGTCCTGGTGGGTCGCATGAGTCTAATCGGCCGCTTTGGCTTTGGCAGGGATGATGTTTGTCGACCTGCTTGCCTGCCTGCCTGCCTGCCTCCTCTTATGAGCCAGATTTGATCACACACTAACTGGTGAGATAATCATATTATGAGCTGAGGGGTCAGTCCTGTGCTGTGAGGTGCTGTGTGTCACAGTGTGTCCAGGACACTATGAGCAAGGGGTCAGTCCTGTGTGTGTGTGTGTGTGTGTGTGTGTGTGTGTGTCCTGTGTGTGTGTCCTGTGTGTGTGTCCTGTGTGTGTGTGTGTCTGTGTGTCCTGTGTGTGTGTGTGTGTGTGTGTGTGTGTGTGTGTGTGTGTGTGTGTGTGTGTGTGTGTGTGTGTGTCCTGTGTCTGTGTCTGTGTGTGTGTGTGTGTGTGTGTGTGTCTCGTGTGTATGTTTGTGTATGTGTGTGTGTGTGTGTGTGTGTGTCCTGTGTTTGTGTGTATGTGTGTGTGTGTGTGTGTGTGTGTGTGTGTGTGTGTGTGTGTGTGTGTGTGTGTGTGTGTGTGTGTGTGTGTGTGTGTAACAGTGCGCTTTTAGCACCTTTCTTTTTTGTAGTATAATTACACAAAGATTTTTATTTTGACACACCTCCGTTACACTAGTCCTACAGTAGACTTCTTCACTGTCATGGGTGTCTATGGAGCTTCCTGCCCCCCTCCTTCTATCCCCCTCTAATGTTTCCGTTTTTCTGATTCATATTTCTATGCTTTCCATATCCTCTTCCCTGTCTCTGTATGCTGTGGGAAGAGGTATGTTTCTCCACTTTTCTCTTTCCCTAATCTTACTTAAATCTTATTTCTATTCTGTCATCCATCACTTGTGCCACAGTAATCCTGAACACTATTCCATGTATTAACATTCACCTAATGTATTACACGAATATGATGTCTGTTTCATGTACTTTGATGTGTTAGCGCCACCCGGTGTAAAATAAGCCGGTGGCATCGTGACAATCCATTAGCTTAGCGTTGCTAACGCTAGTAGTCACGAGTATTTAGCATTTATTTTTATGGTCTTCTCAGGAGTGGCAGTGCAGCCCAAGCCCCATGGTGATGCTGTGAATGTACTGTGTCTGACAATTACAGGTGTGTGTTTATTTATGTTATTTGTGTATAATGTGTTAAGGAATTGAAATGTGACCCTGGCAACTTAGCTAACTCACTTGTTATGCTAGCGGAGTTTTGCTAAGTTAGCTAGCCAGGGCACAATGAGTTTATTATGAGAAGCAAGCTATGTTTTTGGTAGCACTTCTCTTAGCCCAGCGATTTTATTTGTTTTTCTCATATGTTTCACCATGTTTAGTGCTACTGTTAAGCATGTTTATTGTAACAACTACGCCCTGTCTCTGTATGCTGTGGGAAGAGGAGTGGCAGTGCAGCCCAAGCCCCATGGTGATGCTGTGAATGTACTGTGTCTGACAATTACAGAACAATCTTGCAATCTTGTCTCGGAGTCATCCTTATATCAACTATTCAACACAACGCAGAGTGAAATCCAAACCGGTTACATTGGTGCCGTGACTCCGCTTCGCTTGATCAACGCCTGCTTGATCCCGGGACTGCTGCGCTTCTCTCCTTCTTCTCGCATGGTGCACTTGTTTGTCTGTATGCTCGTATGTGTGTTTGTGCGTGTGCGCGCGTGCGTGTGAGGTATTCTGTGACGTGCATACCGTTTAGGGCATATGTTTCTGCAAATTATATCTCTTAATGCTCTTTCACTCCGAACCTCTCTCTATTTTTTTTCTCATAGTAGTATTTGAGTTTTGACTATTAGAGCTCTGCAGATTTATTTAAATGTATTGAGCTGAAATAGTAATTATTTTGTTTTGCTGACATATTTGTGTCATAGGCATTCCGGGTTTGAATTGACTTATGCTATAAAATGGCTGAGGGTGGTGATAGCTTTGCTGGGGATGGTGATGTGGTTGAGCCCTTTATGTTTAGAGACCGCTCGCGTCTGGCTGGTATTGGGAGAGCTTATCCTTTGGGGATTCACAGTTTTGGTAGGGGGAGGCAGGTTGGTAATGTGGGACAGGTTAACTTGGTTAGAGGTCCAGTGGCCACTTCCACTCCCCTGAGAGACACTGCTTATATGCCCTGCACGGATCAAGCCACACCAGCAGCACATATAGCCCCTGCAGTTGCACAGCCTATGGGAGTAGCCCATTCACCGGTGACACATACTGCCCCTGTGCCTACACTAATTGCACACACAGGCCCTTCTCCTGCTACATGTCCAGCCCCTACACCCAACACACAGGTGATTACTGCAGACACACTGGGCATTGTCTTGTCAGATCTGGCTAAGCAGATCAATAGTAACATTACTGCCAGTATAGCCGCACTGCAGCAGGCCAGTGGTCAGCCGCACCCTAGCCACTCTTCACCGTCCCTGACCGAAGCAGATGCGTCAAGAGTTAGTGTGACTGTCCAGTCAGATGCCAAGCTCCCTCCCTTCTTCAGGGGTGACCACACAGACAAGTTTTCAGTCGATGAATGGGAGGATGTAGTGCTGAACCACCTTCGCCATGTGAACCGCACAGAGCGGGAGAAGTCTGACTTTGTCGTGAGTCGTCTGTTGGGCAAGGCGAGGGATGTAGTGAGAGTCTCTCTTCGGTGCAGCTCTGAGCCAGCCTCTGGTCACACCGTATCTGCTGTGTTCGATATCTTGAAGAGGAATTTTAGTGAGTTGACATACTCCAACATGCCCATGAGAGACTTCTACAATACTCTTCCACACCACGGTGAGTCTGCTATGGAGTACTGGATTCGTCTAAACAAAGCCATTGATGTGGCGGAGGAATGTCTACGGAGACAGCGGAGAGTTCTGGAGGAACCAGGAGCAGAGTTAGTAACAATGTTTGTGTCTCACTGCCCAGACCCCAGTCTTGCTATGTCTCTCTCGTTTAAGCCAGCTGAGAAGTGGACGCCGTTTGAGATCCAGGAGAGAGTGGACGCACGTCAGAGGGTGCTGAAGAGGAATGAAGGGGTGGCCCGCTCTTCTTCTTCGCCAGTGTCTACAGAGAGTGTGCGCCCACTCAACCAGTTCACTGTCCAGCACGCTGAGCCTGGCCCCCCACCCATGGCTCCGCCGGTGTTCCAGTCCCATGCCCCCGCCGTGCCTGAGTCTGCCCAGTCACTCAGTCCCCCTGCTGCTGAGCCGAGCCTCTCTCATGTAGTGACCATGTTGGACAAAGTACTTTCAGTGTGCACTGCCTCCATGTCCCCGCACGCCATGTCCCCGCGCGCCGTGCCAGCCCAGCGGAGCCAGTACACAAACCGTGAGACACGCCAGCCATGCAGAGTGTGTGGTTCACTACAGCACACTACATTCAGCCACTGTAAAATGGACCGGCTTTGCCACAACTGCCTGCAGCCTGGCCATGTCAAGAGTGCATGCCCCACAACACATCAGTCTCAAGTTGGTGCTGCCCATGTCCCGCGCACACAGTTAAACTAGATAGCCCATGTAGTGTGAGGGGTACCATGGGCTCTTCTGCTGAAACCCTCAGTGACAATGACTTCCAATCCATTTATGTAAATAGTTGTGCACTTTTGCCGGCCGAGACTACGGCTATTTATCTCAATTCTCAGCGGCTTGAGGGCTCCAGTGACTTGTTCTACACGCCAGTCGTGGTCAGCGGCCTTGTTTCACTGAAGGGCATGCTAGATTCTGGCTCCATGTCATGCACGCTGAGCGAGGAGGGTGAAATGAGACTGAAGGCATCTGGCATTCTCCCTTGTCCACAGCCAGTTCCCAGCAACATTGTTCTTATCGGATGTGGCGGTTTGGCGACGCGCCCTAAGTGCATTTATGAACTTGAGATCGAAGTGTCCGGATCACAGTTCCTGGTGCCCACTTTTGTAATATCTGGCCAGCGGGATGAGTTTATCATCGGGACCAACGTCTTAAAGCCCCTGCTCAGCAAGATGAAAGGTGAGAAGAAATACTGGGACGCTGTCACCTCCAGAAGCACCAGCCCTGAGTGCGAGCAAGTTTTGGAGCTCCTCACCTGCGTCTCCCGCTGGGCTGGTCCAGAGCCATCGGGTCCAATCGGCACTGTCAAGCTGAGGCGAGCCATCACCCTGTTGCCAAAACAAGAATACCTGGTGTGGGGCAAACTACCAAGCCATGTCCCTGTGTCCCAAGGCAGTACAGTGATTGTGGAGCCCACCACAGCACGCTCGGGGCCAAAGAACATCCTAGTGGGGCGCGTCATCACGCCAATGTGGGGAGATCACTGGATCCCCATGAGAGTTCTCAACCCCACTGAGTACCCTGTCAGGCTGCGCCGTAACACAAAGCTGGCTGATGTTTCACCATGTGTGGCTATTGAAGACCTTCCTCTGACTCAGGGCCTTGCCTGTAACAGCGCCGTTCAGCCTCACATGTATGCTCCAACTCAGTTGCAGTCTCCAAAGCAGTGTCTTGACGCGTGTGGCCTCGGAGATGTAGACATTGATGCATGTGAAGTCTCAGATGAATGTAAGTCCAGGCTGGCTCACCTGCTTTCCAGTTTCCAGGACGTCTTCTCCAAGGACAAGCTTGACTGTGGAGAGGCAAAGGGGTTTGTGCACCGCATTCACCTCACTGATGATCGGCCATTCCGACTTCCTTACCGCCGTATTCCACCTGCGCACTATCACAAGCTGAGAGAGGTTCTGAGTGACATGGAGGAGAAGGGTATCATCAGAAAGTCAATCAGTGAGTACGCTTCGCCTCTAGTGATGGTGTGGAAGAAAAATGGCGATCTCAGGATATGCACAGACTTCCGCTGGCTAAACGCAAAGACAGTGAAAGATGCCCATCCATTGCCACATCAGTCAGACTGTCTTGCGGCCCTTGGTGGCAATGCGCTGTTCAGCACAATGGACCTGACGTCTGGGTTTTATAACATCCCCCTCCATGAGTCTGATCGGCATCTCACTGCTTTCACGACACCACTCGGGCTCTATGAATATAACAGGCTCCCCCAAGGTCTGTGTAACAGTCCGGCTTCATTCATGCGCATGATGCTGAGCATTTTTGGCGACCTCAATTTTTCCACCCTCTTGTGCTACCTGGATGATCTCCTTGTTTTTGCCCCGTCTGAGTCAGAGGCCCTGTGTCGTCTTGAGGTCGTCTTCACCAGGTTGAGGGCGCACAATCTGAAGCTCTCCCAGAAGAAATGCCACTTTTTGCGCAAGTCTGTAAAGTTCCTGGGGCATGTTGTGAATGTGGCTGGCGTGTCTGTTGATCAGGAGAAGGTGGATGTCATCTCTAGCTTCACAGCACAGGATCTGATGATGGAGGACGGGTGCACGCCTTCTCAGAAGAGAGTTCGCTCCTTCTTGGGAATGGTGATGTATTACCAGCATTTTATTCCTGGCTGTTCATCCATTGCTAAGCCCCTGTTTGCGCTGACTGCTGGCCAAAAGCGTAGAGGCAGACATGACAGGAAGCTTCGGAGGCCTGGCACCTACCGTGAGTTAACTCCGGGAGACTGGACTCCAGAGTGCGTGAAAGCCTTTGAGGACCTCAAGAGGGCGCTGTTGACAAGCGTAGTTCTTGCCCACCCAGATTTCAACAAACCCTTCGTGCTGTGCACTGACGCGTCCCTGGACGGCCTGGGAGCCGTTTTGTCCCAAGTTCCAGAGGGTGAAGAGGTAGCCAGACCCATTGCGTTCGCCAGTAAGTCTCTCAGCAGGAGCCAAGCCAACTATCCAGCCCACCGATTAGAGTTCTTGGCTCTGAAGTGGGCAGTATGCGAGAAATTCAGCCACTGGCTGAAGGGTCACACTTTTACAGTATGGACGGACAACAACCCGCTCACATACATCCTGACAAAGCCCAAGTTAGATGCATGTGAGCAGCGTTGGGTGTCCAAGCTGGCCCCATACACCTTTGACCTCAGACATGTTCCCGGGCCGAAGAATGTTGTGGCTGACGCTCTGAGTCGTGACCCTTTTGTGAAGCGGCTCTTGTCTGAACCCTACGCTGATCTGCTGCAGCAAGCCTCCGAGGTCAACGACAGTTGCGTGCAAGACATGTTCCGCCTCACCTGTAATCCTCAGGCCACGACTGACTCCTCTCTCAGCACCGTGCAACCCCTATCCATGTCAGGTGATGATGTGTCAGCTGCTCTGGACACACAGGACGTGTGGGACCTTGGCGCCCAGCAGAGGGCCGCTTCCCTCAGTGACCACCTGACGGGCTTGGGGGACTGTGGACAGGACACACTCCACGCATGGTCGACAGATGAGCTGAGAGCTCGCCAGTTACAGGATGACGCCATTGCCAGAGTGATGTTCTATGTCGAACGGAAATCGAGACCGTCGAGGCGTGAACGGGCTCGAGAGAATTACCTGGCCTTGAAGTTGCTTCGAGAATGGCGGAAGTTCCAGCTACGGGATGGCATCCTCTACAGAGTCTCGAAAGACCCCCTCTCCAACACCAAGAGATTCCAATACGTCGTGCCTGCTTCCCTTAAGGCAGATGTCTTGGCTGGTCTGCATGACTTGGCGGGTCATCAGGGTCAACTGCGCACACTCTCCCTTGCTCGTCAGAGGTTCTTCTGGTATGACCTGGAGAAGGACGTTAGGCATCATGTCAGAGAATGCATGAGATGTGTCCTCAGCAAGACCGCTGAGCCAGCCGCCAGAGCTCCTCTGCACAGCATCAAAACTACCGCACCTCTGGAACTCGTCTGCATCGATTTCTGGTCTGCTGAGGACAAGAACAACAAGTCTGTTGATGTCTTGGTCATAACTGACCATTTCACGAAGCTCGCACATGCATTCCCATGTCAAGACCAGACTGCTAAGAGGGTGGCGAAGCGGCTGTGGGACAACTTTTTCTGTGTGTATGGCTTCCCCACTCGACTGCACTCAGACCAGGGAGCGTCCTTTGAGAGTGAGCTCATTGCGGAACTCATGGAGCTGGCTGGCGTGCAGAAGTCTCACTCTTCTCCTTACCATCCGATGGGCAACGGTGGTACAGAGAGATTCAACCGGACACTGGGAAACATGCTGCGGTCCTTGCCCCCACAGTCCAAACAGAAGTGGCCCCAGTTGGTTCAAACCATGACCTTCGCCTACAATTGCACGGTGCATGAGACAACTGGGTTCGCGCCCTTCTACCTGATGTTTGGCAGGGTCCCGAGACTGCCTGTTGATCTGCTGTTCAGGAACGTGATTTGCGATGAGAGGATTGCTGACTACGACTCCTATGTCAAGTCCCTGGCCAGTGACCTCCAGTCAGCCATGCAAGTCGCTCAGAAGAACTCCAGGTCTGAGCAGAGACACCAAGCTGAGCAGTACAACAAGAGGGCCAAAGGAGTGGCGCTGTCCATTGGCGACCGAGTCCTTATTGCCAACAAAGGATGCAGGGGAAAGCGCAAACTTGCTGACAAATGGGAGCCAGATGTGTACACTGTGGTAGCCGCAAAGCCCAGCCTCCATATCTACAAAGTCGAGGGCAGTGATGGTAAACAGAGGGTGCTCCACCGGAACCTCCTGCTTTCAGTGAGCTTCCTGCCAATCGCAGATGATACAGATGTCGCTTCAAGTGCAGCAGCTGAATGTGTTAGTTCAAGCGTATCCCTGTCCGAGGCTCACCTGTCAGATCTCTCCTCTGAGCATGCTCTGGCCCCGTCTGTCACTGCACTGTCTGTCGCTGCCCCGTCACGCCAAGATGACTCTGTCGCGGACCGCACTTCCTCTTGGGTCGCTGAACAGTCTGCCGTGCTGGATGACTTTGAGGAAGATGAAGCAGCTGGTCCCGGGTCCCCGCTTCCTGGTGGCAGCTCAGATGCCTCTGCTAGTGGTGTGGCTGGCCCTGGTGATGTTGCAGAACATATCATGCCCTCTACCCCTCACGACCCACCTCACGTCCCACCTCACGACACTGACGCTCCCTCAAATGGCCACTTAGCCCCCTTCCCCTCGTCCAGGTTTGGTAGGGTTATTAAGCCTGTGTGTAGACTTATAGAGTCTATGGCTCAGTTGCAAACCATTTTAGGTGGGGATGAGTCCTTCGGTCAGGTCATTCACGTGTAGTGCGTGCATTATATTTTTACTTAGTTATTTGACAGCTTCTGCTGTTGTTCGTGGCTTTATTGAGCCTATTGTCTATGTTCTGAGTGTGAATAACATGTAGTTATTTCTGAGTCATGTAGTCTCTGGTCTGAGCCTTACTGTTGAGGTGTATATGGCATCTCTTCTACCCGGTGCGTTCTGGGACTTGATCACCCCTAGATCACGCCTGACCTCTCTAGGTAGCTGTCACGCTGGTATTTGTAATGGCTGTAAGCGGAGCTTGACGAGTGTTTTTATGTTCGGGATGTTTTTGCATCTTTGTGAAATTCTAGGGGGGTGAATGTAACAGTGCGCTTTTAGCACCTTTCTTTTTTGTAGTATAATTACACAAAGATTTTTATTTTGACACACCTCCGTTACACTAGTCCTACAGTAGACTTCTTCACTGTCATGGGTGTCTATGGAGCTTCCTGCCCCCCTCCTTCTATCCCCCTCTAATGTTTCCGTTTTTCTGATTCATATTTCTATGCTTTCCATATCCTCTTCCCTGTCTCTGTATGCTGTGGGAAGAGGTATGTTTCTCCACTTTTCTCTTTCCCTAATCTTACTTAAATCTTATTTCTATTCTGTCATCCATCACTTGTGCCACAGTAATCCTGAACACTATTCCATGTATTAACATTCACCTAATGTATTACACGAATATGATGTCTGTTTCATGTACTTTGATGTGTTAGCGCCACCCGGTGTAAAATAAGCCGGTGGCATCGTGACAATCCATTAGCTTAGCGTTGCTAACGCTAGTAGTCACGAGTATTTAGCATTTATTTTTATGGTC
>NC_085872.1:45821487-45826487 GCF_034702125.1 Engraulis encrasicolus
CAGGGTCTACTCCTACTCCTGATGGAGGGTCTACTCCTACTCCTGATAGAGGGTCTACTCCTTCTTTGGGCTTGTTATTCCTTTTCGGACGGGACAGCAGGAGAGAGACAGGAAATGAGTTGGGAGAGTTGGGGGAGAGACGGCAAAGGACCTGGTGTGGAATCGAACCCGGTCTATATAGAGGGTCTACTCCCTCTTTGGGCTTGTTATTCCTTTTCGGACAGGACAGCAGGAGAGAGACAGGAAATGAGTTGGGAGAGTTGGGGGAGAGACGGCAAATTACCTGATGTGGAATCGAACCCGGGTCATCCGGTGGAGCAGTGCAGTGCCCAGCCGTTTGAGCCACGGCTTAGGCCACGACTGTGTTGTCATTTTCATTCTCAATGTATTAATGATGTTCCCTGTTGTCCTTGGATGGGGTTGGTGATTCGCCAACTTCATTGAGATGAGCTGTGCTGATTCTGGATGGTATTTGCCCTGTGCTGTGCTGATTCTGGAGGGTATTTGCCCTGTGCTGTGCTGATTCTGGAGGGTATTTGCCCTGTGCTGTGCTGATTCTGGAGGGTATTTGCCCTGTGCTGTGCTGATTCTGGATGGTATTTGCCCTGTGCTGTGCTGATTCTGGAGGGTATTTGCCCTGTGCTGTGCTGATTCTGGATGGTATTTGCCCTGTGCTGTGCTGATTCTGGATGGTATTTGCCCTGTGCTGTGCTGATTCTGGATGGTATTTGCCCTGTGCTGTGCTGTGCTAATTCTGGATGGTATTTGTCTGGGATTCTGGTCAAAACCTGATGATATTTGCCCTGTACTGTACTGGGCTGATTCTGGATGATATTTGCCCTGTGTTGATCAGATGATATTTGCCTGTGCTCTGTCTTGTGTATATTTGCCTGTGCTGAATCTAGATGGTATTTGCCCTGCCCTGCCCTGCCCTGCGCTGCCCTGTGCTGCGCTGTGCTGTGCTGTGCAGTACTTAGGTCTTTGCCTCCAGGCCAACAGCAGTCACGGACATTCAGCTGTGATGCCAGAAATCAAAATGATGCCGTAATTCCAAATTTAGTCACACCCTAATTCTATTTTGAATGCAGCATGTGAATCGTGTTTGGTAGTGTCTGAGTATGTCTGTGTAGAAGAGGGAGAGACGGAGGGAAACCAGGTTACCAAACCTGTCAGCACAGACAAGCGAGGACCCAAGAGCCTCCAGGAGCCTGTGTGTGTGCGTGTGCGTGTGCGTGTGTGTGTGTGTGTGTGTGTGTGTGTGTGTGTGTGTGTGTGTGTGTGTGTGTGTCTCAGTAGTTGAGTGGCGACTCATGTAGGTGGTGGAACGGAGGAACACACACATACACACACAACAGGACAGAATGATTCAAGGCAGACGTACAGTTTGGGGATATTTAGAATTCATAGTCCTAGACAGAAGGCAGATTAGTGTTACCGGGGCTGGAGATCAGAGCAGTAGTAGAAGCAGGTCTGGGGTCACATATCAGGAGTCAGAGTAGAAAGCAGACAGCCAGGAATCCGATGCAGGAGTGCAGACCATCTGACAAGTGTGTCTTCTTCTTCTTCTTCTTTTTGAGTTTTTAATGGCGGTTGGCAGCTTAGCGAAAAAGCAGCATTACCGCCACTTGCTGGGCTGGGGTGTGGATCTGACAAGTGTGAACTGAAACACAGTGCTTTATTTACATACAGGGCATGATGAGGGGTGAATGCAGTGCAGCTGGTTGGTTAACGAGGACGGGGCAGAGCAGAGCAGAGACAGGTGAAGGTGATTAAGCAGAGCAGAGACAGGTGAAGGTGATTAAGCAGAGCAGAGACAGGTGAAGGTGATTAAGCAGAGCAGAGAGTAGAGTGGAGCAGAGTAGGTGGAGAACAGGTGGAGGTAATCAGACAGAGGAGAGAGTGTGCAGGGGGTAAAGTGGTACAGAATTGAATTCAATCAGCGACGTTACCAGGCAGAGAGAGAGAGAGAGCTCATGACAAAACCCTGGGCAGTGTGCACTTGTGTGCTGCTAATGTGGAGTGCTGTGTCAATGACAATGGGAGTTGGAGTTTGGCATGGCAGGGGCAGGGTGTAAGCTGGTGTAGTGTTTGGGCCATGGAGGTAGTATAAGAACTGGAGAGAGTGAATAAGTCCCGCCTCCAGTCATTTCAATGGGAAATGCTAGGCTAGTGAGTTCTGCCAAAATTGAACGATTTTTTCAGCTTCAAAGATGGAGTCGTTTCCGCCGACAGTTTACTCAGCCAATTACGTGCCACGTTATTGTCTGACTTACGGTTAATCAGAAAGCTATATGGAAGACGGGCATTGGATGCATGGAGGTGCCCAACCACACACCTGTAAAGGTTGCGCACCCACCAATCATCAGGAGCGAAGTGGAGCGAAGTGGATGTCGGAAATGCGAAAATGGTGACTTGCTAATCGGCGAAGCTAACCAGCCAAATCCTGCCCCCCTGGTTTGGGCATTAGGCGTGTTTAGGAAAGCCCTCCTTCCCAGAGGTGCGTTTCTCGAAAGCGTAGTTGCTAGCCAGTTAGCAACTTGGGTAGTTGCCAATGGGAAATTGCATTGCAAACAACAAAGTAGCTAACGTAGTTAGCACCTATGGTTTCGAGAAATGCACCCCAGAGCAGTGATGTTGCTGAGGAGCGGAACGCTGCCCTGGAAGATGTGGGCGGATCACACCTGTCGGAACGCTGGGCCGGAATGCCAAACTGTTACCCGATTGGTCACATCTCTCTTTCTCTCTCTCTCTCTCTCTCTCTCTCTCTCTCTCTCTCTCTCTCTCTCTCTCTCTCTCTCTCTCTCTCCTCCTCCTCCTCCTCTCCCCCCCCTCTCTCTCTCTCTCTCTCCTCCTCCTCCTCTCCCCCTCTCTCCCTCTCTCTCTCTCTCTGTCACTGTACATGAAACATGTTCTGCAGTGCGTGCGTGCGTGCGTGCGTGCGTGCGTGCGTGCGTGCGTGCGTGCGTGCGTGCGTGCGTGCGTGCGTGCGTGCGTCTACCAAAGGGTTTGTAAAAGCTCTCCATGTGGCCTGTTGAAAGGAGTTCAAACTAATTTAAACAAAGAACAGACTCGCCTTAGGGAAGAGAGAACAAGACAACACACACACACACACACACACACACACACACACACACACACACACACACACACACACACACACACACAGGAACACACACAGGAACACACACACACACACACACACACACACACACACACACACACACACAGGAACACACACACACACACACACACACACACACACACACACACACACACAGGAACACACAGAAGAACGAGACAAGACAGAGGAACATGGAGAGCAGTAGACTGGTGTAGACAGTAGACAGATAAATAGATAGACAGACTGACAGACAGGTGGATGGAGAGACAGAGAGTCACATAGATGGATAGAGAGGCAAACAGACAGACAGAAAAATACAGTAGATTGACAGACTGACAGACAGATGAATGGAGAGACAGACAGACAGACAGAGACGGATGGAGAGACAGACAAACACAGACGGATGAATGGAGAGACAGACAAGATGTGAGGAGATGCAGTATGTGTGGATGAAGGTATTGGCAAGGGTGGGATTTGAACCTGCAACCCTCTGATCTGAAGTGCAGTGCTCTAACCATTGAGCCACATCTGCCCCACTATATCATCCTGTACTCTTGTTGCCACTCTTTACTAGCTGTGCTGCTGTGCATGAGCTGGTTAATAGATGACATGTTCACCCGAATACAAGCAGGGATATTGATTATTACATTGCATTTGGCAGACGCTTTATAACCAAAGCGACTTTCAAAAGAGGACATAATCAAGCCAACATCACAAGCAAATACAAAGTGCACAGGAGATATACAGAACAACAAGTGTAGTTGCAAAGAGGGGTTATTTTTTTTATTTATTTTTATTTTTTTATTTTTTTTAATATAAAGAGTAAATAACGAGTACACACACACACAAACACACACTCACAAACTAAACTAAGCTAAACTAAACATCATGTCAGGAGTCTGCCCTGGGGCAAGGCCAGTTCAAGCATTAGTCTAGTAGCTTCTCTCGAAAGAGGAATGTCTTCAGTTGTTTCTTGACAGCTGCAAGAGATGTGCTCAGTTACTGATACTTCCTGTTGGAATGCTCGCCGGATCGTTCTAGCCAATGGCGTGGCTGCAGTGTTTACTATTTGCCCGGACATGCTGTCCTGACTGACTGGCATGCTGGCTCGATCAATCAAGCCAATGGCAGGGCTCGCTGGATCGTTCTAGCCAATGGCGCGGATCGCTGGATCGTTCAAGCCAATGGCACGGCTCGCTGGATCGTTCTAGCCAATGGCGCGGCTCGCTGGATTGTTCTAGCCAATGGTGTGGCTCCAATATTTACTGTTGGCCCGGCCAAGCTGTCCTGACAGGTAGCCTTCAGGTGACAGGATCAGCACTGAGACACACACACACACACACATGCGTGCGCGCACGCACACACACACACACATACACACACACACACACATACACATACACACACACAGAGACACGCACACACACACACACACACACCTCACGTACCTCACTACAGTAGACCTACAAGACACAACATGCATACAGTGGGTTCCCAATCTTTTTCTGCTGGGACCTTCTACGAATATTGTCACAACCCCCCCCCATATTCCAAATGCACAACATTTTTGTCCACTAATGTTGCTAAATGCTACCATCATATACATGTATATATGTAATTCTCTTAGTTTACTACAAGCACTCCCCTCTCTGCACGACTCCCCCCGCCCCCCTTCAGTACCTCCGCAACCCCCCCCCACCCCCAGGGGTCCCGGCCCCCAGGTTGGGAAGCTGTGCTGTAATGTACCGAGGGGTGGTTTCAAATGGGCCAAATTGATGGAATCCCCTTCACCTAGTGTATTTGATTGTGGAGCGCTGCCTACTTTAACCCAATGCATATATAGCACACACACACACACACACACACACACACACACACA
>NC_085872.1:45836487-45838987 GCF_034702125.1 Engraulis encrasicolus
CAACTTGCCCGTGTCAATAATAAAACATAGTATACGCTAACTTGGCAGCAATGATATTCTTGCACATATTTAGATGAAGCCAATGTCTTTGGTTAATCTTAAATTTGCAAGACTCTTGTTTTAGTTAGCATTTTAAGAATGTTGAGTAACCTTTTGAATTTGGATTTAAAAGTTGTCTTTTTGTAAAGGCTCTGGGGGCCACATGAAATGGCTCAGGGGGCCGCATGTGGCCCCCGGGCCTGAGTTTGCCCACGTCTGGGCTACAAGGTGTTGAGCACGCTTCCTGATCCTCCTATGATATTGCCAGTTACTATTATTTTTAGAGATGTACAGGATCCAAGATCCGGTTCCGGATCCGGCAAGATAATAGGGTTTTTCAGGCTATCCGGATCCGGCAGGATCTTAACCCTCTCGGCGCCACAGGTTTTTGCCCAAAACTGATGATTTTGACATGTTGTATTCAAAAGGCTGTGGCTTAACATGGGTAATAGATAGAGCCTGACAATTAATGAGACAAATATTGAGGATGACCCAAAGTTTATTTTGGGAGTAAATTATCCCATCTAATTTGCATATTATGACGTCATATGGTGTCGGCCATTTTGAATTTATAATGAGTTATTGGATATTTTTGCATATTTTCAAAATATTTTTAATAATTTATCTAATTTAATTTATAAAACTTCCCCAGACACCTTCAGTATTATGTTCTGTGAATACATTTTGGTCTAGAAAGCAATAAATTGTACACTAAAAGTGTAGTTTGTAACTAATATAGTGCAACAATGTAGCATAGTGACAAACACAAGTGAATGGACGGTTGCCGTTTTGCCTGTAGGGACTGGTCTATGAAGGTGACAAGTTATTTTTTAGTGCATGGACACCCTTCACAGCAATGCCCAGCATACAGATTCTATCCACACTAGGGGTATTATGTGCATTTTGTCCATTTGTGTGTCTTTGAACCAAGTACAGAAGGCCTACAGTAGCCTACAGTAGGCCTGTCAGCGTACACCCTGAAGGACTCTGGGTATGGGCTACATGTCTAAAAACTTGTGCAAATATCTATTCAAACCCAGTGTTACATTTACTGATATACAAATAGGTGATATAAGGAAAGAGTGTGTGTGTGTGTGTGGGGGGGGGGATTGGGGGGGGGGGGGGGGGCGGTTGGTTACCTAGCCTATATCGCCCATGTCTTTCTGATGCACCAAACCCCAGCTGGTATCACACTTTTTTGTTGCAAATAGACTCAGTCAGGTCGCAATTGGACATAATTATTACTATTATTATATCATTAGAATAGCATTGCTATTTATTTAGACCTGCAGTCGGCAGGAACAGTGTCGAGTAGCGTGAACTATGCTTCCGTTTTGCACCGAGTAGAATGCGCACGAGACCTCTGTGTCTCGGGCGCATACTCCTCTCACTCCATCCCCCACTGTTGGCAGGAATATGCGCACTTCTTTTGTCTTCATTTACTTTTCTACTTAAGGGGGATTCATACTTGGCGTGACTGGTGTAAGTCTCCTTCATACTTCACTCGCGACCTCACTCGCGCCATCACGTGACCCAAAATGACGTCACACGCCGTGGCGCGAGCTGCCGTGTCGCGACGTCGTGCACCCCACATTTTTTGTAACATGTCGTGCGCCACCAGCGACCATGCAGGTAGGCAGACAAAGCAGGAGTTGCGAAGAGAGGCTACAACTACTGTAGGCTACTACAGAATGGATCCTGCACCATTTTGAGGATAAAAAATGTCATAGAGAGTTATTTTATCTTCTCTCTTAAATGTTGTTCAGTGAAACAATTGTTTACTTTGTTCAGAAGCACGTTGTGTTCGGCGATATATTTAAAAATTCTGCCGCCAGAACAATGCTCTCACATGGTCTTGGAATGATCTGGCAATGTAGGCTACAACAAAAATATATATGTTTCAATGTGGTAAGTCACAAGTCAGACGTTCAGTAGCCCTACAGCAGCCGTGTTTGGCTTTCTATTTTATACATCCGTAGAACTCACGCTGCCGTTTCTCTCATGAACAGCAGAGGGCACTCCCGACAATGCGAGCGAAAGCCTTCTGAAGTATGAATAGTCTGTCGCAAGTGATGACGTCATTAATGGTTCTCGGGCCACACGCGACAAAATGCGCACGTGAAGTATGCAGGGCCCTTTAGTATACAAGCTCTTCTACAAACATCCTGACCACTGTCACCCTCCAGATGATGAATATTGACTCTGTAACAGGCAAATTACGACGCGTTGCATCATTCCCCTGTCGTTGCAATGAACGTCGCCAGCATAGCGACAGTATACAAAGCAGCATGAAATTACCTCGCATCTCGATCGGAAAAAACCTTCCCTTCCTCAATATACAAGTCTCCTGCAGAAACGAACACTTCTATTGTGACCTTACAAGAGAATGAATGAAGGGTTTTCTTGTTACAGTCCCCATGATCGACGAATAGGCTGTCGATAGTTTCCCTCAGGCAACAGT